>NC_043760.1:20700242-20790242 GCF_902148845.1 Salarias fasciatus
CACCAACACACACATAATACGCTGCGTAGCCTCGGGGCTCTTGCACACTGTGAGTCAGATGTGGTGGAAACTCGAGGTTCCTAAAGTGAAGCTGTCAGCATTACATTGTGACAGCATTGACCAAGGCATATTTACAGGAAAAGCTCAACTCAAACTGTGTTTGTGAGCTACAAATATATATATATATATATATATATATATATATATATATATATATTATATATGAGAGCCACTTTGTAGCTGTACGTGGACTATGAGGGCTTGTAAAAATGGCAGCAGGAAGGGCGGCATGGGTGTGTATTAATGGGATTAGGATCGACTTTACCCTTTCACTCCCCTCATCACTTATGCTCGCTACCCTTTTTCCTGTTGTCCTCCGCTTCCTGCTCTGCCTCCACGTCGATCATCCCTCCTCTAAAGCATTTCCTTCATCTTCGGTTGATTGTTGCTTTTATGAGTCATAACGCCGCCACTCAACTTCTTTCCTTCCACCAGCTCTCTCTTTACTTTCATTTCTATATTCATTACACAAATAACTTTTTTTTTTTCACTTGCAATTATCCCTTCTCTTTTCTTTTTGCACTACGTTTAAGGCATCATCCTTCCCCTCAAGACAAAATTTCAAAAAAGGAGTACGCTTGCAGACTATCTCTATCAGACAGTGGATCCCCTGTAGACTTTTGAGCTCAGTTGTGAGTCTGAGTCTTTTTGGCTTATGTTCACTGCACTTACATAACCCATTGTCAGAGCCGAGCACATGGAGAGTGCAGGAACACGGGCAGTCCTTGAACTGTTTCTTCTGTATGTATGATCGCCTCTCTGGGAATCATCCTCACCTCAGCGCTACATTCTGTTAAGGCCTCGTTTGCTCACACAAACCTACTTCAAACTAAAAAAAAACTATAATTTGAAGACTTTTTTTTATCAATATTTGTGAAGTTGAAAGATTTCTCTGCTATTTTTGCGTTTTAACTGGATTGTTTTATTTTCAGGAGTACAATGCATTGAAATCACAGAGATTTAGACTAAAAACAAAGACATTGTTTCCTTTTCAGATTTTCCCGACACATTACCTTTGGTCAGATTTCCCAAGAGAGCATGTCAACCTGGCCAAAGCCCTAAAGCAGGAGGAGGTTGCCTCTTGGTTACACTCAGATGACTATCAGCGCAGCTCCATACGGAGACTTCATTCAAACAGGCCAAATTTTCAACGTCTGAATCGTACAGCAAATAACGTGCTTCTATCTCCTCAGCATCGCGCCGTCGTTTCGCCCCCCACCCCATCATCTTATCCAACACAGACATCTGGCCAATTATTGTGCGACACTGAAATGTGATCAATAGCCGTCATTACTCAAACATCAGCAAGGAGCAGATTACATTTGAATAACACTTGTCAGCTTGAGTTGCTATTAAATAAATTGGATTCAGACTGGAATATTGCCAGCTTGACCATTTGAGCATCGTTGGGAATTAAAGCCAATGTTGAAGACTTTCATTCAGTTTAAAAACTGTTATTCCAACACCCTGTTGGAGGATTCTCAAGCGTCGCAGAGAAGCGCCGCCGTTACCAAGCGTGTTGCCCGCAGAAGTGACAGAAGATAGAGCACTTTAAAAGCCAGATACTGAGACAACTACCACTTTCAGTGTTGATTCCTTGAGCTATTTATTCAAATACCTCGAGTTCATCCGTGGCAGGACAGAGTTCAGCACAGGAAATGAATCACAGACCGAAGGAGACTCTTATTAAAAGATGTAATGGCTTGCAGGGTAAGTAACCCAGTGGGATGACACCAGTGCACTTTCCAATGCATCACTCCAAACAAAAGCTCGCAGTCTGTAAACAGCAGCGCAGTGATTTCTCGGCAGTCTTCTGCGCTGCAGCTTTTTCATGCTCCTTTTCATAACATCCCCTCCTCTGTGCCTTGCAATCATACACAGTCGTTTTATCCATCATTACATCTGAGAAGATCCACAGCTCAGTGGCGTGATTTAACTTTTTTTTTCCCCCTAAAAACACATGGAGCATGGTCGTTTGCCATGCTTGGAGAGGGTCAGAATGTGCCTCATATACAGTAATCTGTCACTTTAAAGGAGATCTGGAGTTGAAATCAGCCAAGAAACAGTACAATCAGACTCTATTTCATCCTTATTTGCTTCTCATAGACTTCTTACCTTTCCCGGCTCTTCCAAATGGGGGTATGTAAATATTTTTGCTGGTTGTTTTGCACTGCATGAACAGCTGCGCACACTTGCCCTCACATACCAAAAACACTGAGCACCAAACAACCAGGGGAACAAGGCAAATGCCGACGTTCTTTTAGGTCAAGCTGATTTCTATTTCAAATATGAACAATTTTGTATTCAACTGCTTGAAGATTTTTTCCAGATCTGTCATTTTCAGAGTAATTCTAGTATGTGGTCTGGACAGCATTTGCATGTTTGACAAAGGAAATAAAAGAAGAAAAAAATGTCTCCATGTTTAAAGGTTGCTGTCTATAATTACTTCTCTTTTGCTCTGGGAAACTACTAATTACAAAGATGTTTCATGTTTCCAGTAAACCCTGGAGCAGAGAGGAGTTACAAAGAAATCCAAAGGGGAGAAGAATACTGTGAATCTGTGTTTTGGTATTTTGGATAAACTGACTCTTACACAATCCTTTCTTTCGTGGGTAAAACACAGACTCACGTGACTTACCACGAGCGGAAATCAATGTGGCTTTTGGTGTTTACAAGCTGTCCAACCCAATTATGCACACTGGTATCAAATTTGGAGTTTAGTCCCTTTTCATTATTAATTTTCCACACATCATGAAGGATTCATCTGGCTGTCACTGATACGCAACCTTCCAGGGGTCTCGCGGTCTGCGAGCCTTGTGTCGGAGGTTTGAAAACAATAGAGGGAAAACAATAGCGGAGCTGAGGCAGTCCTCCATGTGTCTAATTTTCAAAGGCAATTACAGTGAATGGCAGAAGGCTGTGCGCGACACAAATGGCTTTTAGAGCATTTTAACAGTAGGAAATGTTCATGGGTCCTCCACTGACCTGCTCGATGGTGGAAATAAAACAAAACCAGGCACTTTTTTTTAAGTGGAAGGCCAAAAACATTGTAGTCATTTAAAAATAATAATACTAATAATAAAAGCGCTATAGCAGCAATAAAAACGCACGATTTCAGGTGAACAAAGAAAACTAACTCACCTCAGAAATGCAACATATTGGTGCGATCTTCCTTTTGTCATTCCCGTGCGCAAAAGGAACGCAGATTAATCGTCTTTTGTCGGATTTGGTCAGCTTGAAAAACCCAACATCTCGCCTCTGTGAAGCGGGTTCAGACCGCAGTCAAGGGGGGGAAACTCCGGGGGAGAGAAAAATAAAAAATAAAAAAAAAACCAAACCCAGAAGCGGAGATGAAACAATGCTGAACTCCTCTCTCCTCTCCTCCACTCTTGGCTTTAATTTCTCACTTGTCCCTCGTTGTCCGCCGACAGACGCGCAGCTGTTCGCGGGCACCTCATGTAATATTAACCACCGATAATGGACCGGGGCGACGGGAAACAGAAATGCAGCCTTGCGTCTTTTTTTCTTTTTCGTTTTTTTTTTTTTATTCCATGTTTACATCATGCACCCAATTATCTCCCTCCTGAAGGAGCAGTGTGTGCGCGTCCTTTGTGCTCCCGTCTTTCTCACTCTCGGCGGGTCAAACCATTCCCCGGGCCGGAGGGGGGGGGTGTGGATGGAGCTATCCGCGCGATCACACGGGGACCAATGGGTTTGGTGACTCGTGGCCAAATGTTGTTATTGTCGGGGATAAAGATGAGGAGGAGGAGAGCGGGGAAGAGGGAGAAAGTGAGGGACGGGAGAGCCCAGCAAAGATCATTCAGTGCCCGGCAAGTTGATTTATATTCAGCACCATTTCAAACATCAGGTCGTTCAAGTGTGTCATATGAAACACCCGAATTTCAACATCAAATTCATAATATGCTGTAAAAATGTCCCTTTTCTGACAGAAATATAATTTGAAAATGCATAGTAAGCCACAATACAGTGAGTACATTAATATCTATTTCACTGGTTGTGCAGTGGTCTAATTGTTAGAAGGCTCATGTTTAATTCAATGCTAGTCCTTCTATATGGAGTTTGCATGTTCTCCCGACTTGTGCACAGTTTTGGATAGATGGGGGGATAGATAAGGTGCAGTAAGCAGCAGTGCATTGAGAAATGATGTAAATGAACTGATAGTCTTTATTTATTTTCAACTAAACACCATCTAACCAGACTGTGGGTGTTGCTGCTCTTGTGCTTTTGTTTTCTGTTTTATATTGTATTCCCCTTTATTTTGAGTTTTTCCTGTGTTTTGTTATGGCTTCTCTGTTTAAATGTCTGCTTCACATTCCCAGCAATGTGGTAATAAACTCCTCTCCCCTAATCTCTATTGTCTTTTTGTTGTGATCTGTTTCTCCTGGACTCTTGTCTTGTCCTGTACTTATCTGAAAAATGCTGCTCTAATTAAAGATTGCCTTTTGTTACTTACCTTCCCCATCCTCACTTTTGGTCCGGTTTCAAAGTAAATGAAAACTGTCATTTAAATAATGATAATAATAAATATTCTGAAATTCCAGTTCCATAGTGACTTTTTCCTCGTTTATTTTTCGGATTATAGAGGCTGTAGCACTGAGAGCAGATCAGTGTACGATCAGCCGCGCGCACGAATCTGTTTTTCTTCTCACGTGCCAGCAGGATTTCTCATAAGCGCGCTCTCATGCCAGATTATGCAACAGAGATATAATTATACATCCAGCAGGATGACAGGGGGGCTAAACACCAGCGCCAGCCTGATCTGCGGAGGAGCTGCAGTTCTTCCTCCCCGCCGGCTGCAGTGTGAAAGTTCAGGACCTCGGAGAGCTCCCAGCAGGCTGCGGCCCATGAGGGGAGGATTACAGGACATTTCTGATGCAGCTTCATTTCTAACACGCTCGAACACGCCACAGTCATCCAGGGGACATTCAAGCACACTAAAGGAATAATTCCTTCAAATATGACCGATTATGATTGTGGTTACATCGGGATGATTTTCCCGGCAGTTTACCTCCGAGCCGCCTGAGCTCTGTGTTGGTGGCAGACTCATCTTCTATATAAAGTCTCAGTCTGTTGCCTTTCTATTTTCATAACGGTTTTTGAAACGAAACGGCTTGTTCAAGAGCCCAGAGGATGCCATATGAAAGCAGGTATGAGGAGTGGGTTAATAGCGCCCCCTGCCGGACAGAAGTGAGGCTGTTGATTGACATGACCTGAACACTGAACTTGACCCAAACAAATCGGTCATGCTGAGTCCATGCGCCTATTTGAATATGTAAACAAAAACCCAACAACACAGGTAGTTTTCAGACTTGAAACTTCAAGGTTATCTGATCGATTGCCATATTTAGAGGCTCATATCTTTTTTCTATTCCTATAAAATCTTCCCTTAATGTATAGCATGATTACTTCTGCTTGCTTTAACATTATATATCTTTTTTTTTAACAGAAATTATAGCTCAAGATAAAAGCTACTGCATGTAATGCGTAATAGTTGTTTCAATACTACTGAAACAACTATTAATCAGTACATCAATAGGTTAAACCACTTCAGGGGCATTGTTGTTTGAATATTTGACTGCTTCACTTAGTTACAACTGTTTATTCCAAAAGTCACTGAGCTGATCCAATAGTACTCATTCGCTGGAAGCGTTTTAATGTTATGTAACAATATTATAGTACACTGAGACAGATGAGTTTTGAAGGCTTAATACCCTGCACGCCTAAACACACCCATAGTAGTTTCTTGTTCTCAGTGTGACTGTGTATTTCTTAAAAGTCCTGCAGCACTTTCTGTCATTTTTATTATTTATTTTTTACTTAAGAATTTTATTTTGAACACAGCAACATTTAATAATAGTACTAGACTATAGGCTAAAGACAAACACAAGAAGCATAAAAGCAACAAAACAACAGCAATGAGAGACTCAGAATGTATCTTTTTTATGTTCAAAAATGGAGTGGGAGGAAGTCAAAACCTATCTCCACACCTTCATTTTGCCTGAGTTATCAACCTAAAATATCTGCTTGATCGTAATGATGATAGCAATAACAATCACAACATAAAAAAAAAACAACCAACAATATAATGAATCAATAATTATAATGAAACAAAACTAATGAATGAAAATGAATGAATAAAACAGTAAATAAGTAGTTAAATAAGGAAGAGGAACAAGTGCTTTGATATTGTAAATATAATAAGAAATATTGGCCTTAAGATTCTGTTAAACCACAATATGATATAATTTAAGGCCACATCGAAGAGTGCAAGACTTAACAAAGATGATTTGTGGGTTCTCCCCATGGAGCCATCTGACCTTCTGAACTACCTTTAAACCGCTGCTGTTATTCTACTGGTGAAGTTGAGGCTTAATGCGTTGTGCAGCTCTCCCCGTGTGGACGCGCAGCAGCAGGATCTGTGCCTTTAAGACCATCTCTCAGCATCCTCCTCCTCTGTCAGGGACGCGCGCACACAGCCGCTCAATATTACAGAATATACAGCCTAGCTTTCTGCACGCACACCCCCATTTAGATACATCCCAGCCTCACATAATTACACGGATCGTCGTTATTTCCTCTCTGGACATTGATGCATCTGCCTCCACGGTCGCCGTAGCGGTCTCAGCGATCGTTATTGCTTTTATATCCTTCTATCCCGCATCCAAAGCCTGATCTGCGCTCCAAGATGGCTGAGTTGAATTTGGGGAAGGGGTTGACTGCAGGGAAAGTGGCCAGCAATGTTCAGAAAAAACTAACCAGAGCTCAAGAAAAGGTAAGAGCTGCTCCTTTACGCATTGATGTGTGTGTGTGTGTGTGTGTGTGTGTGGGGGGGGGGGGGGGGATTACATCGCAGGCCTGCGAGCCGCGGGGAAGCGCCTGGCGCATCCTCCACCGAGGCGCAGTGTCGCATCACGACATCATGTAATAAGCAGGGTGATGCTGTTTGTGAGGATGAGGGGGGGTGTCCACTTCACTCACATCCTTCCTATAGACTGTCACACCAGCGGACGCGCTCATGCTGCAGTGGCATCTAACGCAGGCCCACATCGCTGGACCCGTGACTGATGCTGCTGGTGATTCACGGGGACGCGCCTGTTTCCGAGCAGCTGAATGAGAAATCTGCTCCCCAGTTCCTCACAGCAGCATCCTCTTTCACCTGTTTCCAGGATCGCGGCCGGGTTAAACAGTCATGCTGCAAAATGCATGAGTGGTGGATGGGGAGGCCTGTGTGTTCACGCACCTGCACGCCGTGCGCTTATTAAAAGGGAGGGGGCGCTATTTATCTGTCAGAACACATGTACTGTTCGGGTGAAGATAGACAGACATGTTGGTAACCTTCTAAAGCAGGGGTGCCAGACTCATTTTAGCCCAGGGGCCTCATACACACACAGACCTCGAATGGGTCAAATGGAAGCACAATAACCTTGAAAAATATTTTAGATAAAAATAAATGGTGTATAAATACATAATGAATAAAACCTGATCAAGAAACATACCAGTAAATGAACATTTTTAAGTGTTCTATCTCCAAATACCTACTCCTGTGACATTTAGTAGCCCTCATGTTCAGCAGCATGCACGTTTTCACATACCCACCCTCACAGTGTTGCTTCCATGTTCATTCTACTTTCACTAATGCGCCACTGATTTATCGACACTTCATTCCCCTGTAAATCAATCACATACATCGGTTACTTCTTCTGGAAAGAAACTGCCAATGACATTTTTACTCCTTGCAATGTTTGACTACCGTGCTTTGAGGTTGGATCACATATGACAGATTGAGAATAAACAGAAGGTGATGTTGTTTTTTTCCCTTATCAATCCCCATTTCATGCAGCACTTACTGTCTTTGTAACCAGTTTGTTATTCCATCATGTCTTAGATATAGAGAAGGTAAATAGTATTATTTTTCACCTGATGTTTGTCAGTGTTGACAATGAGAAGTGACTGAAACTGATCACTGTATGTCCTCCAACTGAGTCGAATTAAATTTAGCAAAGAAGCTTGATAAATGTCTTTCCCTGCTGCTTGTAATTTACTGTTCACCATGTTTGCCCAACAGGTTTTACAGAAACTTGGCAAAGCAGATGAGACCAAAGATGTCGCTTTTGAAGAGGGAGTGATCAACTTCAACAAACAATATGTGAGAGCACAGATGAGACGCGACGCTCCGTCATGCCTTTACTCTCAGCCAGTGAACGGGCAAACGTCGAGTCTTTCCAGGCTGTTTATGTAGCGTATGTGTGTTTCGCCCTCAGGCTGAAGGCAGCAAGCTCCAAAGGGATCTAAGAGCATACCTAGAGGCAGTGAAAGGTGATGACACACACCTACACACACACACCTACAGACACAAAACACACACAATGCCTTCCAAGGATATCAAAACACAGCTTTCTGATAATGCTCACCCTTATCTGTCTCCAGCCATGCACGAGTCCTCCAAGAACGTGCAGGCGTGCCTTGCCGACATGTATGAGCCGGAATGGTACGGCAGCAACGAAGTAGAATCCATTGTGGAGGTCAGTAATGCGTTCTGGGTTTATGCTTAAAATGTGCAGATTATCTGTATGTGAGTGATGTGGCAGAGTGACGGACGCGCCGTCGTCGGCACTGAGAGGTCAACAGAAACAGTGTCCAGTGATTAAGTGTGTGCAATCTGTGTGTGCACATGTTTAGAGTACTCATCGCTGGAGTGATATATTGCAGACACAGCTGTCTGAGTCTCTGTGTGAGTGAGTGTGCATGATAAACACTACGAGGCCCTGAAAAATAAACTGTCTTTGGAGCGTGTTTTTCTTCCTGAAAATGCAAAACATTGAAAAAAAATCCTTCTAAAATTAATTTTGAATCATTTCATTTTGATAAATTGATGCAAATTAGTTAAAAGATAAGTTGCAAGGACCTGAAAGCATTGCAGAGTTTATGTTGATAGTGGTGTGTATTCACGAACTCTACAGCTGCAGTAAAATTTTAATGGAAAGTCACTTGTTTGTTTTTTTAATCTTTAACAGTACGTGTTTTGTGATTGTGTATGTTCAGGACTGTGATGTACTTTGGACTGATTACCACCAGAAGTTGGTAGATCATGCTCTCATCTCCATGGACACCTACCTGGGTCAGTTCCCTGATATCAAGGTGAGCTTTGCGGTCGTGACATGGTCCGGCCATTACCGGCATTAATTTTTGATGCAGTGGGAGTTCAGATTTTCCTCCATATCATTCCGTGTAATGTGATCTGAGTGTTTAATGAGCGTGCACCGTCTGAGCTTCTGATGTATCGAACTACAAATAGATGATGCAAAAAGAACTGCTAATAAAGTTTGAATTCATTTTTGAGAATATGAGGAATACAATTTGAACATTTCTCATGATTACAGTGTTTATAAAAACCTTCCATTTATTGCGTTTTGGTTAAAAACCGATCAGTTCTTTGCTTGTTTCTTCAGGCTCGTATAGCTAAGCGAGACAGAAAGCTGGTTGACTTCGACAGTGCCAGACATAACTATGCTGCTACACACAAATCCAAGAAAAAGGACGGGGGGATTAAAATCACCAAGGTAACCCGACATCAGGAGTATATTGATAATGACAAATTCAGACGAATTACTGTTCAGCAATTGTACAAGTGCGCCTGTTTTTTCTTGCTCCCAGCCTGCCTCCCTGTTGGAACGAGCTGCCCCAGGTTGGGCACAGGGTATTCTGTCTGCACACAGCGTTGCCCAGAGCAGTCTCTCCAGGAGCCAGGTACACAGTGATTGCACCATATTTCTTCATACCTGAAAGAAATATAGAAAATATGTGCTGTACATGCTGAAATGTTCTTAGTTCAAATTCATTGTTATGTTTCCAGAAGAAAACATGTTTCCCTGCACGATGAAATGCTTTCTCTGTCGTCCACAGAGGATGCCAACAATAAATAACTTACAGCATAACAGTGAAAAGCATACATTTTAAATGTTCACGTTAACATTTTTCATATATCTAGTTTGGTTAGTATGTAATTATTGTGTATTTCAGGCTGAGGAGGAGTTAGAAAGAGCCCAGAAGGTGTTTGAGGAGATCAACATTGACTTGCAAGAGGAGTTACCTTCGCTTTGGAACAGGTGTGTCTGCAGAAAGCGATTCTTCCCGTTGACGGATGAATTGCTTTCACCAAACATCTGCTCCTCATCTGCCGTGCGCTGAAACAAGCCAGTAACGCTGTCGCTGTCTCCTGTCCCCTCCAGTCGTGTCGGGTTTTACGTCAGCACCTTCCAGAGTTTGGCGGGTTTCGAGGAGAAATTCCACAAGGAAATGAGTCGGGTACGAATCTCGCGTTTTCCTCCTGCAGTTGCTCAATGTGAATGAAACTCCAGATAAAAGAGACTGAACCATTTGATAGAAAATGTCAACAATATGCAGAAACAGTCGGTGCTTTGATTGATTGACACAATGCCGCTTGTGTTCGGTATCATGTCTTATACACTCTGTCTTCTCATCTCTGCAGTTGGATCAGGATTTGTATGACGTTTTGGTGAAGCTGGAGGGAACAGACCCAACCAGGTTAGACGGCAACAATCCATCATTTCACTTCTCTCATATTGGTGCAAGACTTCTTACTGCTGCGCATTTTATAATAGTCTGAACCAGTCATGAATCACTCGACTCGCTCCCAAAAATGCACTTTGATTTTCTGTTTTACTGGCAGTGTACTTTTCTTTGAGAAAGTAGTTGTGGAATTAAAATGTCAAAATGCTGCTAACTTTTTAGGAGTAAAAATAAAGATGAAAACCCACTGATGTCAGCTTTCGTAAATTAAAAGACTGATCGTGAATCTGGTTTTTGAGAAACATTTTGTTTTGTTGGTTTACAAAGAAAATAAATGCTTTCTGAGTTGTAATGCTGGGAAAAATCATTTTGAACTTATCAATGTATTATATTAGATAACTAAATTGTTGTGCATCAGCATTTAAAATAAATTAGATATTGATTTTTTACTGTTTATCGCCTGAGAATTCTCCATATTAATTTGTGCGGCCTTCTGGTTAGCTTGAAAAAAAGCAGAACAGCTTTGCGATTCTTCTTATTAAAGGTGTTATATCTCATGTGTCGCTGACGCTCGCGTCTGACTTTGTTGCAGGAGGTGCCGACGGCTTCGTGAGGGCCTAAAAAAAGACCCGCTGCCATGCTCATTTTTTCCTCTTGAATCCTCACTCCCCAATTACATTAAAGCCGGGCTTATAAAAAGCCCCAAAATTGAATCTCTTTTTTTGTCAAAATAAGTCCTCTTCATTGAAAAAGCACCAAACAGATCGGTGCAAACAAAACAAATGTCTGCTGAGGAGTTAAGAGAAAGCATTAGCGTGGCAGTGAGCCTTCCGTGGGCTTATCCGACACTCGCAGGTGCCTTCACTTAATCATCAGCTCCTCCTGCAACAGTGGCGCAACATAACATCGGAGAAAAGAAAAGCTGCAGCGTTTTGTTGAGCATCTTAAGTCTAAGCATCTTAAATACCTGTGAATTTAATCACTGCACAGACTGCGATGTGTCACAAGTAAATTCAACTCCGAAAAGGAGACGGACATGCATGCATTAACTTGGAGCCACCCCTGAACCTCCCCGTTTCAGAAAGACAGGTAGCCGGGGCGCCGCGCCGTCAGGAGCGAACACCAGGTAACCGGCAACTGTGGTAACCACGGCGACGCAACACTTGTCTGTCCGTCCCACTGACCTGTCTGTCCCGCTGTCGTCCGTCAGTCAGTCTGCCGGCGTGGAGGAGCTCAGGGGAACAAGTGCTTGGTTGTGCAAGTGATTTCACGGACGTGCGGTTCGATGCCAGGGCTGCAGATATACAAGAGCTGAGCCGACCTGTGTGACCTTAATGCTGTCAAGTGTATATACACCCTTTCTTTATCAACCAGTGTTAGATAAGTACAAGCCAAGCCAGTCTTTATTCACTGGACCAAATTAAATCACTGTTTTGCCTCAAAGCCTTTCAAAACGACATATGATCTGTTACCTCGGGCTCGTTCTGTAATGTGAGGCGATGGTGTGAACGGCTCATATGCCTGAAGGGAGTAATAATTATATCAACACTTCTGTGTTGATAAAAAATAAACCTGGAGCTTGTGAAGATAATTCATGGAGATTTGGATCCCCTGAGTAGGCGTCCACTTGCCCTGAGTGGTAATATACTTAATTTCAGACACTTGAAGCCGCCGATGTGCAAAGCTGCCCGTTCCAGTAGCAAGCTGCAGGTGTGTGTCAAACTCTGAAAATATCTGCAGACCTGGGGCTGCTTCTGTTAGCTGTAGAACATATGCGTGGTGACAATGAATGCCTTTTTCACTGCTCGCTTGCGGCAGCTAAGAGACAAACCGGCACAGGCAAAGCCTGCTTGCATGGGAGAAGAAAGACGGAGGGATGGGAGTCTCACTCTTCTTGCATGAAAGCTCTTGCAATGACGACTTCTGCTTGGACCCTTGTAGGACATGCATGGTTTAGCTTTTACATGCTTTTTAAATCCTGGCTGTACTTTTTACTGAGGGAAATATTTGTTATTTCTACTATAATTTCTCCGTGTTGTTTGTTTTTTTTTTTCTCCTCCATTTTTTCCCCGTCTCTCATTCACTCAGTGCTAAAGAGGCGACTAACCACACTCTCAGACCAGGAGGACCACCGCCAATCCCCAAATCTCCATCCAAGGTAAGCAGATACTGAAACTGTCTCTTGCTTGTAAAAGAGACGGTTTGATCCTGAACAATTTCCTGGTAAAATAAAGGTCGAATAGAACAACTGATTCCTGTTTTTCTGTCTTTGTTCAATATTCCAGCTCAGACCAGCAGTGCCTCCCCCACCTAAGGTGACCCCATCTAAGGAGATGAAAACAGAAAACATCATCAGCCTGTTTGACGCTGCTGCGGCTCCTGATATCAGCGTCACTTCCCCCACGGAGGTGAGAGAGCAGCCGATCGCTCCCTTTAGCTTCGCCTTCCTCCAGCGCAGGTCTGACCCTGCTGTGTTCCCCCTCCCGGCTCGCCCCTCCTCTCAGTTCAGCTCTACTCCACTGTGTCTCGTCTCTGTCCTAATCCCCGGTCCCGATGTTGTGCCCAGTGAGCCAATGAGCCCTCCTGTTCCTGTTGTTATCAGTTTGACAGTCCTGCAATGAGCAGCCTATTGGACATGGACCTGGACTCTTTCAGTGCAGCAGCCAAAGCCTCCGCCGTCACACAGGTGGATGAATCATGGCATGAATGTAAAGGTGGTTAGAGACCCTTTGAGATATGCCGACCTTCACAAATGATTTCATGGTCTATTCAGAAAAAAAAAATGAAGTTCATTTCATAGTATTTAAGCCCAAATATTATGATATGACCTGTGATCAATTCAAATTTCTATCCGAATGCGATAGTTGTTTGGCTTTAAATATGCTGAAATAACTTGATAAGCCTGAATATGAAAATGAAATCACTTGGAAAGTTTGACATAGTTTGAGGTGTTGCCTGCTCTGCTTCTTCCAAAATACCAACTCGGAAGTGGATGACGGCATGACGGTCTGTTGAAACCTGCTTCTAGAGAACACTCTCTCCTGCTTCAGCACTGTCAGCACACAGATCACTCCTGGCATGAACTGCAGACTCCTACTGCTTTCTTTTCAGGACTGGACCCACCTTACGGGAGGTGGCTTTACAAGTTTTGACAATTTTTGCATTTTCGGCTCATAAACATCAACGGAAATTAAATGGCCACATAATAGAATCTTCCATTTACATAATTTATGATGGGAAACCTGCAAGACAGTCAAGCAAACTTCATTCAACTTTACAACCCCTCATAATTAGTGTTACGTTGAAGTCTGCTTCCCAATGGAAAACTGACATCAAGACAAAACTAGGTGAATAATATTGTAAAAAGACAAATAAACTGAATTCTGAAAACTTTTACTGAACTTATTGTAGGTGAGCTCTCAGGGTCCAGTTCCTCCACGGACCACCAGAGGGCCGATGCCCACGTTAGTGAATCGCTGGCCCCGGAGTGAGGAGCTGTTTGGCCTCTTTCAGCTCCTTGTTTTGGTCTCACAGCACTCATTACAATATGAAACACTGAGACAAACATATTGTTCATCTATTTGCACAGCTCTACACAAGATGAGGTGCACATTTTGCCCAATTTCTGAGCATCCCTCAAACTTTACAGGGTCGATCTCTCAAAGACAAACACACTTCAGACTGAGCCGAGAAGTGCTTGTACTCTTGTTCTGCGACAGAACCTTTTGCTTTGGGTTAATGGTTAATTTACAGCATGGGACCTGCACTGACAATCCCCTAAAGAATGCCACAAAAATACCAAGAAATGTTGTTGTTCTCACTGTATTGTTTTTCTGTTTTCTCCAGCCTGCAAACTGGGATTCATGGGTAAGTTTATCACCCTCATGATTAAAATACCAAACATTTGAAAAGTATTTATAATTACCATTGCAATCACCATCTTTATCAGCATAATGTCATCATAACCAAAACCCATTATTATTGTTTATTTTTGCTGTCATTTTACAATTTCCACTCTCATTATGCTTCTTTTATCCATCTTTCTTTGTGAATAAGCTTTTTTTTTTTTTTTCAATCAACCAAACTGCTGTCTGTCCCAAATCTGTTTGTGTGTTGTCTTTGTGTCTGCAGTGCTTGATGTGATAACAACACTGACGATATTGTTGTACAACACAAATGGAAATTGGGAACGAGCTCGAGTCAATTCAGTTTCATATTGATATTTTATACCACAACACACACTGAATCCTGTGTGTAATCCTCAGTATTACAGAATACATACAAACTATATTCTTGCCTTCTGAAACAGATGCATACATGTATGCTACTGTTTGGCTATGATTTAGATTGTAGAGTGTGTAGTAAAACTGGTTGTGAGTCTAAATTAAAACAAAAGCTGTGGTGTTAAAAAAAAACCAATTGTAACTGAATGAGACTCACTTTTTTTCTGTTTCCTCTGGTATCCCTGTCTGTTCACATGTCACGCTGACTGAACCCGTTTCTCTCATGCTCCATGTGACACACAGGGATCTGCTTTCGTCCTAAAACTTGAGTGAAGTTGCCCACGTCTGCAAGAGTCGTTTCCATTAAACCGATAAAGACCTTGTGGGCAACTTCACGAAGCGTTTCTTTTAGGTTGTGCCTTGGGAACATTTAACTAACCTTTCCGTTCATCCCCGTCACTGTAAGAGAGATGCGTCTTAACGGCCGTGGAGTGGTGTGAACGCCCGAGGCAAAGCGGCGATGGTTCAGAACGCGCTGACACGTCTCCTCTTACAAAGCTTCCTTCCTCTTTCTCCATCCGAACATAGTCGTGGGATCAGAAACCATGCTTGCTAACTACACTCAGAAGATCCAGCATCTATCTTCTGATGGGAAAAAGCTGACCTTATGCATTTCCTACCTTCTTCCGCCACCCTTCCTAATCCTCATCTGTCTTTTGATTTGATCTGAACCTTTTCTAAAGGTTAATACTCCTACATCAATCTCCCTGGGTCTTATGGTGATTCTGATGGTGATGCTGTTGACTTGCTGACGTCTCTTCTTGCTCTAATTTTGCCTGCATTTCAAAAATGCTTTATTTTTCTTTCAACCCCCCCATCCCCAGTCTAACCTGCAAACATAGGTTTGAATTTGAATAAGTTTTAATGCAGAGCAAAGACCCTTCATGCTATAATACTTATTTCAGTCTATTAGGACAAGTTTGCTTTATTTATTATTTGTTATTGTGTATTATATTAAAACAAGCATTATTAATAATTAAGATTATTTACATTTTTGAATCCTGCAACCTCTCTATGCTATTACATCTATATGCTGACCATAAGCCTCCTCTAGCCCTGATAAAATCATTTATTCCCATTGCACTAGTCCTTTTTATCCTTTCCAATCCTCCCTGAAATCTCCCCGTTACCGTGCTGCTTTAAAATCTTATTCCCTTATCCATTTAATTTACAAAGTCCTTTTAATACCAACAAGGTGAAATATCTTTTATACCCTCTGACTCCTTAAAACCTGACCCTTGTCCTCCAGCATGAGGACAGTGGTGACCAGGAAGAAAGCACCCAGCACAACTATGACCCCGTGGCCGCTGCCGCAGAGGGCTGGGGCGACGACGGCTCCCAACCCGTCCGCTATGACCCCATAGCAGCCGCCACAGAGGGCTGGGGGGACGACGGAACCCAGCCGGTCCGCTATGACCCCGTGGCCGCGGCGCAGGAGGAATGGGGAGACGACGGCAGCCAGCCGGCCCGTGACGCCCCGGCGGCCGAAGACCATGAGGGTTGGGGTGATGAGTCAAGCCAGCCAGGCACAGAAATGCCCGCTGGGGCAGATGAGGAAGCACCTGCTGCTGGCGAGGCTCCGGCCGACGCAGCTGAGGAGGAAGCTACCGCAGCTGCTGCAGTGTTGGATAATGAAGAGGGTCAGGTAACACGGCAGAGAGCGAAAAAAAAAATGGAGAGATGCATCTGGACAAAAAAATGGGGGATGCATCGACTCCTGAGAAGAGGTTTGAGCATGGTGGAATGGACAGAAGCAAATAATACAAATTGTGAATGAAAAATATGGAAAGGTGGAGAATTCTTGACATGGAAAGAGTTAGGATGCATCTGGACCAGAGGTGAAGATGCATCGACTGTGGTGAAGAGTGCAAGTAAAATTGACGAGGGAAAGAAAAGAAATAGCTCCATCCGCCTCTCAGTACGCACAGTTAATCCCTGTCACTGCCCATCGTGAATCATGCTGTGCAACAGATTTATTTTTGTAACAACTGGGCAAAAGCATTGAATCTCACTGTCTATTCAACATGCTTATTTTAACTAAGAACTGCTCTTTTAATATACAGGTCTGTGTCTTTGCTGTTGTCTTGTCTCCCTGTCTCTTGTTGCTTTAATTATTTGCCTCTTTTAACTTTAGGCTTTGATCCTTCTCCCTCTCTAACCTGTCTTTGTTATTTCCCTTTGTCTCTGCTCCCAGGGTGAGTCTGCAGCGACGGCTGCACCAGAAGCTGAAGAACAACAAGAAGCCGCAGCAACAGAGGAGGTTAGTGTAAACAAACAAAGTCATTTATCAATAAATATTTTTTTTGTGGTTATGTTTTTGATAATTATGCCATATGCCACAGAGACAAACATTCATTCATAAATCTTACAACCCACGGTGTAATCTATTGATCGGGTCATTTTTGTATTCATTTATTTTCTCATTTATTTCCACTTAGCCACCTGCAGAAACAGCAGAAACAACAGAAGTAGCCCCAGAGCCTGCAGAAATGCCCCCTGGCTTCCTGTTCAAGGTAAAAGATGAAACTGAATTTTAAATCATCTGAGCTGCTCTGAGGGTGAAGTGTGCAGAGATGCACTGGTTTGCCAGAGAAATCATTACAGCCATGCAAACAGTGGGTTTTATGTTTTTTTTGCACCAACATTATATTACAGCCTCACTAATGAAACTTTGCATTATTTAAAACATATATTTAGTCTTACTGTGAACTTCGAGTTGAGATATTGGTTCTTGAAGTACATTGCAGGTTGTTGTTGCAGAAAACAGGATGCAAAATGAGTGGACAGCGAATGCCTTTTATTTGATTTTTTTCAAGATTTTTTTAAAATTCAGAATCTGAAGTGTTTTAATGTGTGTAATGTTGTAATTGGCGCTTTATAAATAAAGCTGAATTGAAGTGAATTTACTTCAGCAATCATACTTGCTTTTGTGTGAAACAGGTCCAGGTGATGCACGATTACGCTGCCAACGATACGGACGAACTGGAGATGAAGGCTGGTGATGTGGTGCTAGTAATCACCTTTGACAACCCAGACGAACAGGTATGCACACACACACACACACACACGCACACATATACACACACACTGTGATCGATGGTGCCCTGACTTGCCTGTTTGTGTCTTCAGGATGACGGCTGGCTGATGGGAATAAAGCAGGACGACTGGCAGCAAAACAAAGAGAACTCCACCAAAGGGGTATTTCCTGAAAACTTCACTCAGCGGCTGTGAAAGAGGAACAAAAGGACATCATTTCAGCTTCCTTCTTCGTGTCTCTCTTCCTCTTGCCTATATCCTTCAGTCCCCTCTTGCCCTGATACTGTATCTTTACTAGGACTTTGGCCATAGAAGCAGAGCTGTCTCAGCCCTGGAAGAAATCATTCATGCATTTCTGAGGTCTGCTACACTGTGCTAAAAGTGGATCTTGGTATTTTTTGTGGATTTCTGACAACATTTACAAATTACAGATGTAGCCATTTCATCGGTCTCACTTTTTGCAGTCTTTCTGTGACTGTTGGCACTCCGATTACCGAGTCCTCGTCATGCAGAATCGACACAATGCCGTCTGCCTTTGCAATGGTTACATGTGGACTATAACGTTTTATTCCTGGTCACGTCTCAGCATATAAGAGATCACAGCCGGTACTGAGAAAATGATGCGAGCTAAAGATCTGCAGACAAATGCCAGGTGTAGCACAGTATCCCTCACACACACATGTAAACCCTGAAGGACGAGATGGTGTAATTCCTGAAACCAGAATCGCCAAAAAGGTAGAAACACACACAGTTTAGTCTTCACTGTAGTAAAAAAAAACAAACATTCACAGCAGAGTAAAACACTGACAAAGTAGAACCAACTCTAAGTTTGCAGCTTCACCTCAGTCATAGTGCAAGAAAATGTTTGGAGACAAAACACATTAAAACTTAATCATCCAAACGGCACATATTTAACTAGTGCTGCTGATCCTTTCATGACTCAAAGCCTTCTGGACACACTGAGCCTATCCTGTTTCCCTACTTTCATTGTTTACTTGTGGAAAATGGGCCCTTGGTTGTTGTATTAGTTCAGAGTCTATAATGGTAGAAAAAAAAACCTGTTGTTGAATTCCAATTAAAATCACGAACATCTGAGTGACAGACAGCAGTCTATTAAAGTGACAACAGGGATTCAGTAAATTAATTCTGATTTTAGACTAGAAATATGTGGCAGTTCGTTTTGTCATCGTTTCAATTGGAAATTTTGTCGAGCTGTGTGGAAAATGGTTCTTTTCTGACGACTGACTCCAATTATGCCTCAGACAGGCTTTCTGAAGAGCGAGCCAATCAACTCCATCAATGAGAAGCTGCTACTGGTAGTATAATGGTTATGTTTATATGGTTCCACCCTAATACGAATGAAAACACAATAACTGAGCCAGCCTCGCTCATTGTTGGAAAAAAACGTGCCGAAAACAGCTCCCTCCGTTTGCATAGAGACGACTTTCCTCCAATGCAGATGATTCAGAATATGCACCAGAGCAACTTCTTTTATTTTTGTATGCTGCCAAGCAATGATTACATATAGCCTAATGTAACTATGTCAACTTATTGCCAACTGAGGATGTTATGGAGTTTTTTGTACTTCCGTAAGGTTTACTGCTCTCAGCGTAGCTGTGTAGGTAGCTGAAACTAACCAACATTCAGTCATCCGTTCATTCAAACACCGACTTATAAGAGATTCACCAGTCTTATGATGTTATTAACGTGTAATAAGTGCGACAGGAAGTGTGCGCGTGAAAGATTGTGCGTGTGAGTGCGTGTATGTTGTTTGAGAAAACATAAATCTTTATCTATAGACTATTGTTATTGGACGATACCACCAAACACCAACACCAACCAGGGGGGGAGAAGGTCGTCCATTTTACAGGAACTTTTCTGCCTGGACAGAAGCAACTCATGCATATTGGGTCTTTTTCCACTGGCTGGTATTATGGTTCCAGGTGTTATTGTGCATTTGTTGTGTATAAGTGTAATTTTGCCAAGCTGTGATGACAGATACATATTCTATAAAAAAAAAAAAACATTCATATCTGTATGTGAGTTACTGTGAGCATGCTGACTTCCCATGTGTTGTTGTGTGAACACCCTTAATTTAAGGCAGTGATACTTGGGTTACATTTGAGGCAGATGAATCAAGCAATTTTTTTTTTAAAAGATTATTTATGTATTTATTTGTTTGTTTGTTTTGTTGTTGACAGAAAGAGGGATGGTGGAGGACAATTACACTGTGTGCGTGTTTCCACCAGTTTCTCTCCAATCAGTCCTGATTATAATTGCTGGTTGTCCATCAGCCTTGCCTCGAAATGTTTGCTAGGTATCGTGGTCCAGAGTTAATTACATGGAGACAGGAAACATAGAGATACATTTTGAGCCACCAGACTTGGATGAACAGATTTTTTTAAAATAATTTTCAGTATTTAAAAAAAAAAAGAAAAAACAAAAAAGTTCAGAGTGTGATTTTTTTATTTATTTTTTTTTTTGTGGTTGTTGTTTAATTGTATTCTAAAAGATTTGTACGTGAGGGCAACAGCTGCACATTTCGACACACCAGTCACTCTCACAGTTTAATTGCTGATTTTGCATCCAGGCAGGTGGATGTTTTACCTGGGTCTGGTTCTAGATCTGTCTCTATGGCTCAGTCTCCTGTGATGAGAGGTGAGATCGGACAAAAAAGGTTTTTCCTGTACCCAACTGACCAATAATAATAAAGAATACATATAATCTACTTTTTGTGCCTTTTTTATGTTAGTAATAACTTGAGGGTCATCCAGTGTCTTGGTAGGCCCAGATTTCACTCTTCTGGAATCATTCCCAGCTTTTTTTTTTTTTTGTAAAATGTTTAATGCTCCAGCAGAGTGCGCTGTGTTCAAGGACTAATTCTCAATCACAAAAGGGGAAAAAAAAAATCACTTGGAGACATCAAGAGGAAGAAAGAAGAGCTTTGCTGGGTGCTGCTGTCCGTGGTACTGAAACCAACCAGCAGCCCACCCTGTAACCACAGACATTCACGCTCCAGTCGTAACGCACCAGCTGCAGCCACGCATCACTTCTCCCTGCGTTACTCCTGCTTATCTATCGACGCGCAGCTTGTGATCAACAGCAGATGCTTGAAAATATTCAGAAACCCCAGAGTTTCTATTCTTGGCAAGATGACGTACACTTCTCCCAGAACAAGCACAAATGAAGTAAAAAACTGACTTTAAAACATCGAGTTTTGTTGATAGTTAATTCCTCTGAGAAAAGCACAACAGGTTTTTGTTTACAAATGAGAACTTTATGGTTCAAATACAAATTTTCATGAACAGAGTTGCCAAAAATAACACATTTACAATATTTTCTAAAAAATAGATCTTTTAAATAGTCTCTCCAACAATAGCTTAATATACATATTTGACAAGTTTTTGAGCAGTCATACATGAGAATGCCTTGGATGTCCGTGTCACTTCACCAAGCATACTAAACAAGTGCCAGGCAGAGGGAATTTGGGATACATGTGCTAAAATGCATTTTTATTTCATAAAGTCATAGTTTTGCATGACTGAATTTTCTTCCCCTTGTGTTAAAAGTCAAAATTACTGATTCTTGAGTAACAGATGGAAAACAAACCATGCAAAGGAGAGTTGAGAAATACATTTGTAATATTGAAGGATAAAAATAATTACTGTTATCTGTTATGATGCTGAGCTGTTATTTAATACAGTAGTTGAATACAGCCTGAGTCTGGTGTTTGCTTCAACTAGATACTACTGACCTGAAAACACCAGAAACAACGAAAAACAACATCTTTTTAAATAAACTACCTGAATAAAAAGTGTAAATGAATTATATAAATCAGTTTGAGACAATCAAGTCATTTGAAAGCAGATGGCAGACTGGAGAAAAGGAGAAGCGGCGGTATCGTAGCACCGTACATCTGTCCAGCATCAGTAGGTGACAAATGCAAAGTCAAGCAAATCGCGTATGCAAATCCCATCTTCACCGTTCGCCAATAAAAAAAGAAAAGGTTTCTTTAAGATGTGAAGTCATAATGCAACGCCAACATACTGTCACATTCTGAACAAACACATTTTACATACTCATCCACATCTTAATGAACTGTGTAATTTACCCAGTTAAATATTAAAAAACAAGATTCTCTTCAAGACCGTCAACCTAGTAAATTTCATTTATTGCCTTCATTTTCTCTGACTCATAATCGTATAAATACCTATGTACATATAAAGCTTAACTTGGCAGGCATCAATGTTCATGTTTATGACAGTATCTTTAAAGGAATATCATAAAAAGTGTAATAAAGTGTGTAAAGTGTGCTTGTGAGCATGAATGTTGAGAGACTGCTGTAAATACTGTACAAAGTAATGATGGAAACTGTTTTCAATATTGTTTTGATCATCCTCAGGGTTGAGTCACAGACAAATCTGATTACAGAGACGTTTAGATTTGTTTACAAAACTGAGATTTCTTTTTTGCACATTTGATTTCCTTCAGTCCATTTAATCTGACAAAAAGATTATAGGATGTCAGTAATCAGGAGTCTCTGAAGCCTTCTCTCCTCTGTCTGTCTTTTGCATGATTTCATTTGCACAAAGGAAATGTTTGTTAAAATACAACAAATCCAGACAACTGGAGTCAGTACAAAATATATATTTACATTTAGAATTCAAATGTCTTTGGCAATCCTTGAGTTGCTTTGTTGTGGAGGAAAAGACAGCTTTCCTCGACACTCTGCTGCTCCTGAATAAAGATGACAGGAAGTCTGAAACACGTCTCTGCGGCTCCCGGCGGTGTCATTGTTCGATACCCCACGGGTGGAAGTGTGCAGCGTCCAGCAGTATTTTGCCCAGCTTCTCGAGAAGCCAGGGGTACCAGTGCAGCCCGTCGCTCTGCACCGCCGACGGCCCGGTGAAGCTGTAGAGAAGTCTCAGTGGGGCCAGGGCCCAGTGGGACAGATGGTGGCTGTCCACGGCGGCGTAGCAGGACGCCAGCACGCCGTTCACCATTATCGACCCGTGTTGTGTGAGCGGAGCGAACAGCCCGGTCCTCCTCTGCTGCTCCACAAACGTTACGACTGAAAGCCGTGCCTGAGATCCCTCCTTCCCCGTCGACGTGAGCACGCACTGTCCCGGCCTGACGTCACTGGCAAACACTGTCCTCAGACCCGCCCCCCCACGAGGCCCGCCCCTCCATGTGAGCCCCTCGGGCCCGCCCACGCAGTCTGTGGCGAAGATCAGGTGGGCCGCTGTGAGGGTGATATTAAGTCCTGCATCGGTCCCAATAATGTAAAAAACCTTGGTCACGTTGGGCTGGCGGTCCAGAAAGGACAAGACGGGGCTGTAGAGGAGAGGACCGTGTCCGTCTGTGGACGAGGAAGCCAAGACACGGTCGCCAGGGAGAACGTCACGCATCGGTTTGGTCGCACCGCCTTCGAGGAGGACGTGTGCATCACCAGGAAAACAACCGCCAGTTTTGGCTGCCACTGAATGCTCTGAGAAAGTGAAGAGAAAAGAAACAAAGTCATTCATTTGATCATTTTTTTTTCCTTTATTTTATTGTTGAGTTAATGATGACAGATAAAAAACATGGAGACCAACAGAGGTGTAATTTCTCTCAAGCGTTGAGCAACAGCAGCAACATTCTTTGGCCTTCTAGGGTCACTGCGTCTGTGTGTTATTCTAGGTCACCGAATGATCTATAAAGCAGGTGAGACTTTGACACCGGCTCAAGAACAACTTTATCTCAGTGGATCAGTAGTGGATTGGTAAAGTGTGTTTACATTTATGACTCTGGAGCAAGCTTTGTCCTTTCAGTCTGCCTCGGACTCTTTTCTAATGCACACACAAACACAGAGACACACTGCAGAAAGACGTTTGTTTTTGTCGCCATGGGAACGACCCAATCTATTGACATGGGATTATTTCATTTATGAGTACTGCTCATGTGAGAAACACAATTGCACCTCATGGAAAATGTTTCAACAGATTTATGGGGCCTCACAGGCATTACCAAGGTCAATGGAGCCAACCTTAGGCAGTATAATGTGTTTTTAAAGGTCACAGGAATGTATTTCTAACTGTCATTTTGACGTTAGAGAAACTTCTCTGGTGCCATCGCTGCTTCAGGAGATGATTTGCCCTTTTATTTTCTCTACTTTCTGTGGAAATGCAATTGGCATGGTAACATAAGTCCCTAAATCATTTGTTGTATTTTCATATATTATTGCATCATCAATGCGTTTAGACTGCCAAAATCACCACAGGCTGTGCACTTGACCATGTTTGAGTATGTCTGGATTAGTTGGCCCTTTAAGATGCAGCGAGATGAGGTGGCAAGAAGGGGTAGTCAGCGGGAGCTAATGGATAACCAGCTGATTGTATCACCACAGTCAGAGCACGGCCCGGGGTCACAGAGACAGGAAAGTACACAGACTCAGACTGGGTTCTGGATATTGTTTGGATTACTGCAGAGTTTGTGATTTAAACTGTGTCACAATACACTCTCAATTGTTTCACAAAGGCTGAGATTTTGCTATGAGCTGGTGTTGCAACAGTGTATCCTACTGTACTTGAAAAGAGCCTGCAGAATGGAAACACCTAGAACAGAACGGAATATTTGTTGTGACAACTTCACGCGAAATTAGCTTGCAACAAGAATTTAATCAGTGCAAATGTGTGTGTGTGTGGATGTTTATATGTGGGAGGGTTGTCTTGAGACAGACTCGAGGCAGCCAAATATTTGTGCAAGGTGTGTGTGTCTGTAAGCCCAAAGGCTGCAGAAAAGGAGGGCTTTGACCAGGAGGTGATAAGACTCAGATAAGAGATCTGAGAGAAACCTACTGAAGGAAAAGGAATCGCAAAAACAAAGAGAGAGTTAATCATCTCACAGCCTACTAACCTCAGCAGACGGCTAGAATGTGGTTTGGCATCAAATAACTGGCGGTACCAGACATTGGTAAATGGGTTTCTGAAATGTCTCAAAAGCAAAGAGTAGCTGAAAGCGGAACGCCGTCGGCTTTTGTTTAGCATAAAGAATGCATCCGACGAAATGTGTTGGAGGAATGTGGGTTAATATTAACCATAAAACCGGGAAACTGCATTCATTCTATGACAAAAATGAAAACAGGACGGCCAGATGTCACTTTAAATATTCTGTGGATGTTTGCATGCAGTTTCACGTCGGTATTTCATCCATGTGTGCATCAGTTCAACTGTGTTCTACCAGGAACCTACTGATCTTTAGCTACTCGACATGATTACATGAAGTCTGAAATGGTGTGAAAATTTGCAGTTTTGCTGCAGCTCATCGCTTTATTTCACAAGTAAATATCATGACAACTTTAGGCTGACATCTGACTAAGAAGAGAGTCTGAACACAGCAACGACCCCAGGTGCACACAATGCCATGATTGGCTCCCAATAGACCACTCACACACACATATACACACTGAAAGACAAGCTAAACCATTAGCGACTCACCAACAAAAGGTCTAGCATCGGCCTCATTAGCGGTAATCACAGCTGGCCACAGATTCATAGAGACATATTCAGATAGTGTGCGAGACCTCTGCGGCTCATGCGCTTCTCTTACCTGACTTGACACTGCAGTGAATATGTGCTTTGGACTCGTAGTAGACCCAGTCAAACCCAGCTTCCACGGCCAGACGAGCCAACATGGCATACTTGTTTCTGTCCCTGCGGAAAGGACAAAACATTTGAGGCTCCATCGGATCTCAGTCAGGGTTAGAACAAAGCATACTTCTTTTTATTAGCATCTACACAGAAAGAAAGTCGTTTAATACTGTGTGAGATCGCACAATGCTCTAAAAATATTGTTTTCCCAGCAGGGTTCTGTTAACTGGCTGATTTTTGGCATTACTTAAGTTGAGTTTGTGACTGAAATCTTGATTCTTATTAAACACAGGCTAGCCTTGCCAGTACAAAGTACATTTATCAAGTATAAACTGGCTTAAGAGTGGACCTACCTGTCTGATGTGGTGATGTCGACCGCACGGCCCTCGTAGTGGAGTGAATCCTCCGAATGGTGACCATCCTCATCCCAGCCCTCTGTGACTCTCAGCTTTACGCCTGGCCACATGTTCATCACAGAGATGGCTAAAGAGTTTAACTTGTCTTTACAACGCTAAGAGAGGCACACAGAGAGAGAGAGAGAAGATATCTGTTAAAAACAATTCAGCAAAAACAAATTCAGGTAAATAGTTAAAGTCATGAAGTCAGTTGGACATGATGAGTGGGCTTTGTGCATGAGCTCTCAGAAACATCAGTATCATCATCACACCGAGGCAGGACAGTGTCAGTGCATCAAAACAAGGTAAAAAGAGGAACGCAAAAAGAAGAACAGAGAGATTAAAAAGGCATCAAACCTTTCAAGCCCACACATTTGGCTAGTACAAAAACTTAAAATACAAAACACAAAAGCTGTTCATAATGGCCTTATTTCATAACTGTGTCAAGTGAATTTTTGTTAGATGAACGGTCAAAGTACACACATTCATAGTTCTGTGTTTTTTTCCAGCACCCATAAGGGCTAAAATAAAAATGCCTCTCAATGTCATTTTCATGAATTTAACAATCTGAAGCAACACATTAACAACACGCACAGTTTATTATTCCACCACCAAGTTACTGAATAGCTTGAGGCCATCTTTACATTTGACTTCTATTATATTCTGTAGGTTAAAGCTCTGTGGGAGTGAAATAAAGTAAAAAATCTTAAGGCTATAGGTTGGAAGTCATTTGTCATGTATTTATAAGACTAAATGTGGACATTCAACGGATCCATACAGGGAAATGTACAGACTATAGATGATTGTGAGCACTTCACGGCAGTGAGTGTGTCAGAATCCAGAGGTGAAACTTGGGGCCAAGAGTCAAGGAAATCAATCATTTTGGTTTAAACATTCAACTGACGGCAAACATTCAGCAGAAAATCGGATTTAACAGAGCAGCTAATCTGGTGTGGTGTCATTTACTTGATTTTTAACCTCACGGAGTAGTCAAGAAGACAGCTCCCGATCCACAAACGCGGTCCTGAACGAGCGCACGCGGAGCGCCGGTCCGCCGGCGTCGCGCGCTCGGGCGGGTTCACTGATTCGCCTCCCCGCTCACCTGGGTCATGAGTCTGTCCGCGCCCGTGTCCTCCTCATCTTTGAAGATGATGTCTGTGTTGTAGTTCGGCGTCAGTTCTTTGAAGCGCTCGGAGTTGCGCGTGATCTTGCCCTCGGGCCGCCCGCTGGCTCCCAGGGTCTTCTCGGCGACGTTGGGGCTGAACTGCTTGTAGCCGAGCGGGATGAGCTTCTTCGGGGGCCGCCTCTTGCCGTACCCCCTCCCCGGCCCGCAGCCCTCCGTGGCAGGTGCGAGGAGGAGGACCAAGGCACACAGAGAGGTGGTGAGGAGAAGGAAGGAGATCCGCATCGCCCCGGGGGGTGGGAGGACTCTCCCGGGGGGAGAGAGGTGTCTTCAGTGCCTCCCAGCTTTAACTCCCGACTCCATCGTCCGGGACATTCGCGAGAGCACGTCCGAAACTTTCGGATTAAAGACGGCCAGCACCTCGGAGGCACAGGGCAGCATTAGGATACAGAAAAGTTTTGAGCTTCTCCAAAAAGAAAATAAAATAAAAGAGTGACCCAGAGTGAGACACTTCGCTCCCGCCGCCTGGCAGATTGAACAGTAAGTGTGCGGCTGTAAAGTCCGTGTATTTAAACAAACAGGTTCAAAGTCGATCTGGTGGGTGAGAGAGTTAAAGAGAGAGCGCGGTTCCTCATGTCCAAGTTGTAGTGTTGTGGCTTTCCCTCTCTCTTTCGTTTGCTCTCCAGATTCTGTCACAACATCAGCCACTTTCTCCAGCTGTTGAGCTGCTTTGCCCTCTCTGGACCCAGAGCGCTTCCTCTCCTCGTGCGGCCGACGCGCAACAAGCTGCAGCTTTCCAGTTGAATTGGAAGGATTTGAGTGATCCAAAACGATCTGTTGCCACTTCAGACCGCACCCTGCCAGTCCTGCCCTCCTCTCTCTCTCTCTCTCTCCCTCTCTCCCTCTGTCCCTTCAGTCTGCCACCCACCCCGCCCCTCCCGGGCACAGGGCGCACGGAGGAGTCCTGTCCGCACGCTGCTGGCAGGCAGGCAGGCGACTCACATAATAAGCTTTGTCCTTTATTGCTGCCACTTTGCATTTCCAGTTGCTGTCCATGTCCGTCTGTGCCCTTGACAGCTCAATATGCTGACAACAACATGTTTTTTTTTCTTCTCTCGTTTGTTTCAGAATGTAAACAAACTATCAGAATCAATGGAACTAATCAATTTCCCGTATTATGCCCCCCCCCACTAGTTTGCTTTCAGTATCTGGCAAGGTCAAGGGTCATGGTTAGTTGATTACTGGGATGGTGATGAGATGACTTACTCCTTGGTTAATTGCCTGTATGTTTCACAGGTGGATTCAAAGGAAAAAATTGCTTAAAAATAATAATAATAATAAAAACTGCTTGACAAACAGATGAATCCAAATGCATCAAGATGATTAATAGCTTTAGGCCAACTTTTCAAATTGGCCAATTTATACGTTTAATCCAGTAACTTCTGGCTGGCTGTCTCATTGCCTGTGTGTGGCTAACACACACATATACAAACACACACAGAGCAGCAAACCCATCCCCTCCAAATTAGCTCTTCAAATATTTGCCAGCAGAAAATCAGAGCTCTCACCAGTGTTTCTCGGGTCAGGCTCCTTTGAATGAATTGAGCTGTATAAGGCTGAGGGTTTCCACAATTTATGTTTTATTATTTGTGAGTGTAAACACCATAAAGTATTTTTGCTGCACCACAGCTTTTCATGTCTCTCAGCGGAACAGAGGAAGCCAAAGAGAGAGATCCACGCACGGTAAACATCCATCTATAGTTGTGTTTACCTTTAAGCTGAAATAGAACTTCTACTGACACTTGTGTAAATTCATTAGGACTTTCTGGGTATGGAGCATAAAGGCCAAGTTAGAGAAATCGGGATTTGTACTGAAGGTATTAGTCTTTTGCTGATTTTCTGTCCACCTTTAAAAAGTGACCATTCCCTGATAATTTGGATGAACCGTAGACTGCAAGGTCATTAGCCACCTTTTAGAAAGCAATACAGTTGTTAACCTCCTTGCAGAATTATTTTTCTTAATTGGTGAGTGGTTTCTCTGACAGAAAAAAAACATATAGAGTATTGAAGCAAAACTCTAAAGATCACAATCACAATTGTTTGGTCGGTATCAGACCACTGAAAGCTACAGAATTTATCTAAGCAGCCTTGAAATAAAATAAAATCCATGTGTATTCTATACTGCTTCATACGGTTCAAGATATCCGCTAAGAATGTGTGGATGCATGTTACACCTGGATATGTTATACAGGTCAAACACAAGAGAGACACAAATGCTGACCTTCACACACCAGTTAACCGAATGGTTTTGGACTCTGTGTGTTTATGTCGACACAAAAAGACCTGACTGGAAACCATGGCTTTCTTTATTAAATTAAATTCTGGATTATTCCCACCATTTAAATAATAGACAAGTATGGAAAAGACTATAAACCTCAGAAGAACTGTTTTTGTAGACTGCTGCAAATTCTCTGAAGTCACAAAATATGGCATCAGCAACCAGAAATGAACAACAGCGATCGCTAATGGCTGGACGGACCACAGCACGAGCCTTTGCTGAGAGGAGTGGATTTCATGGAGTCCCCATTTGCTGCATCAACTTCATTAGAAGATATCAGGAAGTCACTTTTTGAATCAAAAAATCGGCTTAGCACCTGAACCAATACAGTCAATAAGTTCCAAATGCATTTTGTTACTGGTGGATAGAACCAGAATCATGACGCATTCAGTCACTGTCCTAAGCTAAGTTAACAATATGCTGCTGAGGGTTTATACAAAGATAACCACTAATTTTAGTTTCACTCAAATTATGATGATGATGATTGCTGAAAGTTTGCAAACCATGGGAAAAGTCCATTACTTGTGCTGGAAATGGTGTTTTTATCCTATGTTCACTGGTTTAGTTTCCCTTCAGATTGAAAATGAACGAATGAAGAAATTTATAGCTCACATAGGTTATTCATATTTCTAAGGAGGCCGGCATTTGCTTGAGAGATTAGGAGTCATTTTTACGGGGAATAATGTTACTTGTTCAGTAGACTGCAGAGTTTTTATCTGTCTTTCCTACATTTCCTTTACATCTATTTTTAAGTCCTGTATTTCAATAAGTATTAACTAATGATGGGGAACATCCCTCCTGCGGTTTCTTCACAAATCACATGCTGTATGTGTGCTGCTGTGTTGTAAGGAGTAGCTCTCAAGTTAAAAGCCATAAAGATAAACACATTGACTGCAAGCGGCTAAAAACGGAGGAAAATTTCATTTATGAAGCTCTAATAAGATGCTCTAATCTGTATAAATCACATTAGTGCTAATCATTTTCTCGAACTCCTACTTTTGCCTGCATGTAAAGTTTGTCCTTATTATGCACAACTACATATGCCATCTTCTAAGTACCCATGTTTGCAGAAGCATGTGTTTTCCGGTAACTATCAGCATTTTGTGGTGTTGCTTGCGTGCGTGTGTGTGCATGTATGCGTGTCATCTTTCCTTTGAAGATCATAAATACAGGCGTGGTTCCGGGCAGGCTCGCTGCCTATTCAGCGTGGCTGTCGACAATGCCTCAGAAGTGGTCACATTCTCCCATCCATCCATCCATCCATCCCTCCCTCCCTCCCTTCATCCATCCATCTTTCAGTTGCTCTTGGCCTCAAGAAAAGGACGCTCTGGCCTTTCAAGAAGACAACAATCTAATCAGAATGAACTCAAGTGGAGTCTGAGACACCCAAGTCCCAAAATCTTGTTTCCTCTGTCATCATTGATCAATCTGTTGGTTTCTCTGTTGATGTCAGCTTCAAAATGGTCCACATGCAGTAATGTATGAGCTTAAAAAGGCTTGCCCATCAGGGTTACAAGTAATAACACAAACACACACATCTCTAGGTCTGTATGTGTAGTCCACACACACATGCTCACAGGCACATGCTCGCATACGCCAGGCCAGCCGACAAGCCAACCAAGCATCAGTCCCGCGCTCATTGATGTTTGTTAAAGTTATTAATTTTCTCAGTGAAATAAGAGGCCATGGTGGCAGGACAGAAGGAGATGGGTGCCAGCCCCAGAATCTCTCTCTGCTTTCATCTGCTGACACTGAGGCTGTACGAGCGCAGCAGCCTTTACGTGGGCATCGGGGTTACCCACGCACACCCAGTGCCCTAACCAACAAAGAGCCTGAATGGGGGGAATAGAGAAAGGAGATGAAAGAAAATGCTAAGGAGTAGATGAAACGGAAGAGATGGGATAGATGTGAAAAATGATTATACAGAAGAGCAGCGAGATAATGAGAGAGGTTGAGGAAATCGTGCTAAGAGACAGTGGAGAAGATTCGGAAACAAGTTATAAGGAAATCAGGGAACAAGATGAAAGTTGAGAAGTCGATCGGGGGGAAAAAAACAGAAGCGTGGGGTTGATGCAGCCAACTGAGCTGCATGGTACATTAGCTAGTAAACAAGTGAGTTTGGGTTGTTTTTCAGTCAGTGGAAGCTAGCGTGTTTGTGGCTTGTGGTACATTGCTGTAATAGGGGCTAAGGGACGTTATGCTCAAGGTAACAGCAACTGGTGGCTAAAACCGCCATCCCTCTTCCTCCTCCTCCTGCTCTTTCTGTCCCTCCACACACTCAGCATCCAACCCCAGACCACAATAAACACCTAACACTATGTCTTTATGCATTTGTCTGGCTCTGTCTGCAGTCTTGCGAGCCTCAAACTTCCAAGACAAGGAGGTAAAACTTCCTGGATGTGCAGCAGCGAACCTTCGTCTTCACACATTCAGCCATATGTTTTTGCAGAGAGTGTTATTTGGCTCATGCAGATCAGAAGCTAAGCCGAAGCTAACATGGCAGCCAGAGAAAACCACAATGACCAAATCTGTCTGTCAAAGGTTGAGAATGGCACCAGTCGTTGTCCTGCTAAAGGCCAGTTCAGTGCAACATGTTTGGTTAGAGAGCAGACAGAAGGAAAATAAAAGCAGGATGATATAAAAGTGGAGCGCAGGCTAAATGTGTCTTGGAGTTAGCGGGCTAGGCTTAGCCACCGCACGGCTAAAGCAAACAAAGAGCTGCCCAGGGGACTGAAGTGAGCTATCCTGTGCTCTGACATTAAACACAGATGTATAGAGATGGAAACACACACACGCAGTATTACCCAGATACTCAATGACAAGCAGGTCAACCTATGCAGACGTCCAGGAAACATTTCTATAAGAAAATTAACACCAATTGTCTCACCAAACTCAAAAAATGTGCACACCTCGTGGATACGCACTGACACAAAACCTCTTAGAATATATCAAATCTTGAATTATTAAAAAAGTCAAAGTTTGATTTGAAGAAATGAAAAATTGAGTGTAATTAAATCCATTTAGAAAAGAAAAAGATTTTCTTTTATTCTCACATTTACACTTGCAATACTATATTTATTAAGTATATGTGGGTAGACTAGTCCTAAAAATAAGATTTGAGGGCTGATGGAGGCTCACAGGTTGGAGACTTGCTTTGGGATTGTTGACAAAGCTTTGAGGCAAATGTGTATGAAGTGTCCTAATAACAAGTCCCGTAACTTGGTAATGCCAACAAAAATGTAGACTAGTGCTCCTGCTGCACTCTCTCCATGTCAAATGAGGCCTTTTTTCCTTCCTCTCTCTATCCCTCTCTCTCTCTGCTGACTGTGTGCCACATCTGTGGGCTCTGTGGTGATGTTTCTCTGCTCAGAATGGATTCACCAGCTCAAAAACGTCCTTATTATATTTATATTTTACTACACCACTAGAAAACCATGCCAGCTGTGCTGCAGAACTCTGGGCAAAAAAAAAAAAAAAAAAAAAAGGGAGAGAAAGCAAAAGGGGAGGAGGGCAAGTGAGAAAGACAGGGAGCAATGGAAGATGGAGAAAAATGGAGAGACACAAACAATGCAACGTAAAAGAGGAGAAAAAATGTAGATGGTGAAGACTGAAAAAGAAAGTTATAGAGAAATGTCGACTGACCGCCCTAAAATAAAAACACCACTCTGCTCAAAGGTAAACATAAGATTAACAGATACATGGATGTATCAAAAAGAAAATTTATTTGTTTCAATTCACTCTTACACAGACATACCCTGTTGTCCACATACATACATAAACTTTTTTTACAGACTGAAGACCGAAATCAGAGAGAAACACAGTGACCTTTGATGACTGAAGTTGGAAGAAGGACAGAGGGACGTGGCTTTGAGAGACCATAGGGAGGGAAAGTTAATGAGAGATGAGGAAGAGAGAAAGTTCACAGTTGAAGGGAGACGAGGTCAGGAGAGGTAAGGGGGATGAAAGGAAGCATGTTTTGCTTGAGTGGACTGAGAGAAAGGAAACACAATAGGAAACACTAGAAAGCTGGAGAAAGTGCAGTTAAAGGTTAGTGAGAAAGATGTGCATTGGGGCACATAACTTTATACAAACAATCTCTAGGTTACTATACATACTCCCAAGAAGTCCGGGATATTTGGCTTTGAAGTTTCAGGAGGAATTTTAATGCATTTTAGCACTATAAGCTTTACAGGCGAGTTTAAAGGGATACTTCAACATTTTGGCAAATTAGCCCATTTAGCGCAATTCCTTAGTCATTTCGAACAGCATACTTACTTTTTTTGTGAGGGCGAGCTGTTGTTTATTCAGAGGTGAGTCGGGGAAGGTTTTCGGGACGGACACAATGGAAGTGAATGGTATTTTTGCTTCCCCTCGTCAAACTCATCAAATACAAAATCCAACAACCCCAAAACACTTTGGTGGACACGTTATAATCTGCACATTCACTACGCTTCCATGAATCGGCTAATAAATGGTTCAATTAGAATTGCAGTTTAAACAGTCTTCTTCGTCATGCTGTTCACATTTTGGAAACATGAAACCAAAACCACACCTAATAATTGAGCGACAGTCGATCATTAACCCAGTCATTGTGCCCCTGCATGAAGAATACTGGCCTGATTTTATCTTCAGGGATGACAATGCCCCTGCTCATCAAGGTGTCACCATTAGGGAATAGCTAATGCAGACTGGGGTAACTCAAATATCCTGACTTTCTCCAGACTTGAATCCTGACTCCAGACTTGAAAACTGCTGGAATCAGCTGAGTCGCTGTGTGGAGGCTTCCTTCAAGAAGACTGGGAAGCCATGCCTCCACAGACAATTAGCTGACTTGTGAACAGCATGAACATGATCAGTTATTGAGAGCTATTGAGGCATTGACATTTTTTGTTGAGGTATACCCACCACTGTTGTTGACTTTTGTGTCAGTAAATTGTTTGAGATGAGGAAATCACCATTACATGCCTCTACTTAAGTCCTTATAATATATCATTGTGGCATGAACTTTTTACATTTTTCATAAATTTTTCCTGAAAGCCAAACATCCATAAGTTTTTGTGAGTGGTGTTTTTTATACTCATGCATCTCACAGAAAACACAAATATTTTGAAGGTCATTGACAACTTCTTCCACTCACAATGAAACAAACAAACAAAACATAAATACACCAGCTGCCTTTATGCTTTCTGGCAAAGTATGCAGGCTGTCTGTGTGTTATGAAAGGCTAATGCATGAAGTTTTCCCGTTATTTTCTCCATCAAGTAACCCGAGTCCAGCCTCTCTTTCCAGAGATGGAGAGTGGGGGTTGTGGGTTGAACCAAGACATTGTTTTACTCTTCCTAGCTATCTTGAATTAATCCTAATATATAGTCCATTGGCAAGCCAAGATTTAGCATCAGTTGGATATCAGTTTGAATCCAAAGGTTCTTTGGTGTCAGGCAGTGACAAAAGCAACTGGTTTCCGACTTGTTTACAGTTTCTCCAGCACAGATTTAATCTAGTTTAATGTAATGATGGGAGATTTAAAATGCTTCATTTTTGATTTCCGATTAATTTCTTTCCATGTAAGTCCATTCATGTTTTTGTGTCCTTTTTTGCAGACTTTTTTCCAGTCTTCATCTTCTATCGTGACATTCATTTCTGACTCCCACTGCATCAAATAGAAATTGGTGTATATGGTGCATGCAATACATCTTTACTTTTTACCATGTATTAAATTCATGGTTATCGATTCCTGGGACAGTAGAGGGAACACTCACTGTGAAAAAAAAAAGATTAATGTATGATGTTGAGTTTTAACTGTGACATACTGAACTACTTTAGTCACGGTTACATTAATTTGTAAAATAACATTAAGAATAAAAAACACTGAGAAAAAGACTGTCAACAAGACGTAGTCTGTCAAAACCACGTTAGAAATTTATAGATTCGTGTTGAACGGAGCTGAAATCAAGGCTGCACAAGGGGGGCATCATAGTGATAATGTTCCTGGTTTTGAAGCCACTTTGAGCTCGGGAGCCTCTCTGTCTGGGGTTTGCATGTTCTCCCTGAGGGTGGCACGCTTTTCTCAGAGTACTCTGACTTCCTTTTACAGTCCAAACACATGGATTTGATCCCAATTCCAATTCTATTTCCACTACTTTATTCGTTCCTGAGGCTCAATTCAAGGCACATTGAGCAGCATAAAAGACATGAAGCAGACTAATGAGGCTAATTGGTGAATCTAAGATTTCCCAGGTGTGAGCGTGCATTGTGGGTTTTCTTAGCTCCTGTGATGGACTGGTGACCTGTCCTGGCTGTACTCTGCCTTCACTCATCGTCAGTTGGGATTGGCTCAACCCTCTCATTGTTATCAGTTACATAAAGAAATACAGAAAACTGACGGACGGGTAGATTGATCTGAAGTGAACTTATGGCTCAACCTCCAGGGTAGTTTCAGAATTCACATTTTTTACACCGAGAAGATTCACCGACTTATATAACCAATCACCACTAATATCAACTACGAACCCAAGAATAAAAAAGAATCCATCAGATTATGAATGTTGTGGACCACATTGAGGAACACAATGTTCCAGCGAGGTTTGTCACAATGCAGCGCATTGATCTCCACTGTAGAACTGCAAGCCTTCTTGTGATTGGTATTTAGGTAGAATTGAAAAAAAAAAAAAAAGCCTGTGGCTGCAAAATTAAAAAAAAAAAAAAACCTAAATGAATCAAAGATATGAATCTATTTGACATACGATCATGTAAAGTAGTTCAGAGACTAAATTCTTTTCACCTGCCGGGCATCATTCATCATCACCATCTTGCTTAAAGAGTGCCGAGCCTCAGACATTCACATTTATATGATGGATGAGAGTAATCTGTGAAATGTAAGTACAGAACAGAAAGAGGTTTTTCAATTTGATGCATTACTGCAAGCAGGTCTGTCTGAAGTGAGAAACCTGTGTCAACGCTTGTGTGATAGGAAACTTGTAACGTTCTTGGAGCCATATCTATAGCTGTTTTCTGCAATTAGGATATATGTTTACACACATAAACACATAAAATGTCTTGGGAAACGATCAGCTGATGTAATGCCAGTTCCGCAAAAAAAAAGGAATCATGAGTGGAAGCACAGGGTCTAAATGTTCAATCTGAAGGCCTATGTGTCAAACAATTAATCAATGAGAGCTCGGAATTGTAAATCCGCCATTCTTAGAATATCACGGTTGAAGATCATCTAATGAATAACAGCTACACAAAAGTCTCCGGACCAAATATTCCAACATCTGTTACCATCAACATCAACATGTTATTCTGGAGAGAAAGCACATTTGCAGTGGTTTCCTTTGAAGTCACATTAAAGTTTTGTTCTGGGTTCTATTTTCAGCTTTTAATGCATTGTTGACAACTTTTTGTTGATCACTTGAAAATATAGTGCAAGTCTTAATTTGACCTACCACGAGATGAAATGAAAGTGACTGCATTTGTAGCTGTGATATCTCTGATCTTGCCAAGAATATTTTATTGTGCGTTTAAAATGACGGATGTTTCTGCTGACTCTGGATTATCGACTGTGATTTTTACAGAGCGAACCGTTCATAAAAATCTACATTAATATAATGTTCCATGATGTGGAACTGGAGGAGACACAACTATGGAAGAAAGGAAACAGTAAACAACTTCAAATGAAGAAACGATCAAATTAGTCAAGAGTCTAAGTAGAAGGAAATTCTGCTCCCAATAAAATTCAAACCACAATAACCACAGAGTCTACTGTAAGTTTAGTTTCTTTCTGTCTTATGTTGTAAATCCGGTCAAACTGAGGACAAAAGTATCAGTTGTAATTCTTTGTCTTCGTCCATGAGGCCTTCATTCATAAAATTGCTAATATTCCTCATTCATGAAGGCACTGTTCAGAAACACACGGATTCAGAAGTAGATCAGTAACGACGGATAATAAAGCGCAAACAAAAGAATCAAAGAAAATACATAAGAAGGAAGAAGTCGACATTAAAACTTAAAAAAAAGATTAAAAAAAGATGGCAAGAAAGAAGAAAGTGGATCAGGAGAGGAGGAGAAAAGAGAGAGAGATGGATGGCTATGAAGGCTGGTACTGATCAGTAGCTCTTTCTGTGATGCGGCTTCCAGCTTCCAGCCCACCGATTGGTCAGCTGCCTAACTCAGAACATGCGTTCCCACAATCCCTCAGCACCACTTCAATCCCGCCACACTGGTTTACCACTCTGTGGCTCAAAACAGTGCCTGCTGGCATGGGCAACATATCAATAAATTCATTACACATTTATACTTAAATATTTATACTGCAGCAGTGTGTTTTGCACAGAGATGGTATTTATAGTATGTGTGTGTATATGTTTATGTGTGTCTATGTGCAGTTGTATTTATAGCGGTGGTGTCACACACCGTAGCTCTGTGCTGCGGTGAGACAGATGTCTGGGGTGAGGGTGTGAGCCTCTGGGAAGGGTCGGGGGATTGAAGACAGAGCTAACACAGAACAAGTGGAAAGACTGAGTGACAGGCGTTTAACAGAGATGTGTAATAGATGAAGAAAGAGGAAATTAAGTTTATGTGCTGTGGGAAATATAAGGGGGGGGGAGAGAACAGGAAGGGCTGGCAGACAGCAAGTCAGTCGGAAAATTAGGGAGAGAGATCTCTTTAAACACACACACACACACACACACACACCCTCGCACAAAACAGATATCTGATAACAATTCATATAGTGCTAACAATGCTGCCGGTTCACTCAGTTCAAGTACATAAAAAGTTCAAAATGAAGATACACACAAAACGGGAAATCAATTTAAAAATTAAATATTCACCCCAATCCCTCCCAGAGACTCCCTTGTACCAGGACAGATAAATATTTATCCTGTGAACAAAACGCGAGGGAAATTACATGGAGCTATATTGTTCGGCTGTTTATTGAATGAAGACATTCCCATTCAGACGCTACTCCACTATTGTTGGAGTGGTTACAATGCTTTTTATAAAGTCCATTGAAAACGGCAGCATAAGACTACGTGCCGTGTAGAACATGGCAAAGAGGGTGAAAAGGCCACTGAGCTAACTGGGGCACGTCGAGGTGGTTCGGGTGGCGAGTGCCTGCCAAAATGAAAATCCATATTAAATTGTTGTTCAGTTGTTCAGCCTGTTTACATAATCTCTCCTAAAGTTCTGCTGTTGATCGATAGGCTAAAGCACCGCAAGCAGATAATACTGTTTCTTTATTTAGGGATTTGCACCAGGGGAGGACAATAGCTACTGATACACACATTAATGTAATTAAGTGGTGTTTTGTTTTACTAGTGCTTGAACATAATTCACACCATATAATCTGCTTAATCACAAGTCAGTAGTGAGTATCATCTCAATTTAAATTTGTTAAGCTTTGTCAAAGTTGAAATGATTGACTGTTTTCATGTAAAATGTACGGTAGTTTTAAGATATTTAAGATATCGAGGTAATTTGATTTAAATCCTGCTAAATCTTAATATTTAATTAAGAAGAATTATACTTTTATTTATCTTATTTTTGTAGAATCCATCAAATCTTCAAATGAGTATTCTCTGACTTGTTTAACTTAACGTTAATCAATGGTAAATGAAGCAATAAAGAATTATGTATCTTAAGTGTGCGTTCGGTCTAGTCTATGCATAGATTTTTATGTAGGCTCTCACTTATACAAATACGTTGTTCCATATTGACCCAGGACACTGTTGAAGGACGTGCTCCTCCACTGCGGTGCAGACGAGGGAAGCTTGTGAAGGGATCCACTGATGGGTAATTGTCGGATTTAGCCGGGACGTGTTGACTTATGAACCACATAAACACTGCATATTTGCTCAGACGGTATTTCAACGTATACAAGCTGTGTGTGTGTGTATGTGTGAGTGTGTTTGTGTGTGTGTGTGTGTGCGTCTTTCGAGTTTAAAACTGTGGGAGTGAGGACATTTGGCCGGTCCTCACTTTCTGACACATCTTCAACCAACCGTATCGTTGGGGTTAAGCATTTACACGGGCTTGTTAAAGGGGATCTGTTACGCTGATTTTAAGTGTTTTTTCCATATCGGTGCCTCATTAGAGCAGATTTTAATGTTTCTCAGTCACAAAACAACAACTTCTTAAAATTTTATACCGGCTTTGAATAAGAGTGGAACATTGGTGCTGTGGTTAACACTCTTCCCTCACAGCAAGAAAATCCTGGTTCAAATCAGGGCTGTGGCTCCTCTTTGTTGAGTTTGCATGTTCTTCCTGCGACTGCGTACGCTTTATCTGGTTACTCTTGTTTTCTCCAATAGTTACAGGCATGCTTTTGGATGAATGTGCTTGAAGGTCTGTCTTTGTTTGCCTTGGCTTGGTATACGTGTCCATAATGTACCTGCCGTGTGTCCAACCCAGTCTCACTCCAAATTGTGTAGCAGCTACGTTGATCCACACCACATATCTGTTTACAGCCTCAGTTCACTTTCTGTCTCACTTTCATTCTTTCAATAGTCTGCATACAATCATTGTGACTGGAAAATATGATGATCATCTTTACTGTGAGGAATATGAGGGATGTCTGACATAAATCGACAAACCTGGTTCACACTGGGGGTTCAGCAAAGCAAAACTTGAACTCTTTCCTCGAAGTAGTCATTTAGGTAAACATTAGCCAAACTGTCAAGGCATTCACTGGACACACACAAAAACTAAACTGTTTCCCATCTGAGAAAATACGATGCTGAGAAGTATAAATGTCTTTTCTGTGTCTCTGAAGATCTGATTTAAACTATGTATGATTTTTTTCCCTAATAATGCATCTGTTTGTGAGTACGCTGTTTGATTGTCTTTAATCTCATGCATTTCGCGGTTATGGCGGTCTCTCACCTAAACTTTTCACATTTTTCTTGACTGCCAAAATCCCTTCTGCCATCACTAACCAGCCTCTGTTTTCTTTCCTGACCCTGTCCACAAAAACATGTCTGTGTTGCAAACATACACTCTTCCCTGAAAATAACACCCTAGTCAACAACGTCTTCATTTCACTTCATTTGCCATCAACAGCATCGTTTTACCTTACCATAATTATACCTCCACCAACCTCCATTCCCCTCCAACATCTGCACTCCATTTCCATCAGTCTCAACAGTACAATTACACGGTCAATGGACAAAATATGCATCTTAGAGATCATTAACACATCTGTCATTTTAGATTTTTTTTCCTATGCTGACACATAGAGCATGCATTTTCTTTCTCATTAATTAAAATGTAAAAAAAATTAAGATTTTTTTTTAAGGATGTCAATTTTTAAATGGAAAGAAACAAAAATCTTCCCTTGTTAAATGAGCACATGTTAGAGAAAAAAGATCAAGTGAAAGATTATTTACAAATCTAATAGCCAGTCCCAAGAGACAAGAGGAAGGGAAACAAGTTCCCATTATTATTAATATTATTTTAAATATTTCTTAAATTTTTTTTAAATACTTTTGCAAATGTAAGTGCAATAAAATGCTCTCAATGCAAATATATGGCAGAGCAGGATGTCTCAAGTCCAGGTTTAGTCACGGATGAGACATCAGCAGGTTTTACATGTGTGAGAGGAAACGGAGTGAGATGATGTGGGAGTAAAGAGAAGTTAAAAGAGACGGACACAAACTGGGAGACGGTAACGGACAGACCGAGAAATTAGGGCCTCTGCTGCCCAGAAAGCACTCTGACTCAGGCAAAGTCAACATCTCTGCTGACTTCACCGACCATCAGCTCCATCATTTCCACTTTAGACGCTTTGATGGCCAAAACAACCTTCACTTGTCGGAACCCACAGGCGTTTCACCACTGCCAGTGAGACGGGGAGAGCAATGTAGCTCTGAGAAAAATAAATAAATTAAACAAATAAATAAATGAAATAATGGCAAGTTTACATGACATCAAAAACATAAAGGTTTTTAAGTCAAATGGATTGATTTCACAGTGAAATTCTACTTTCAGTCTGAAAATAGGGTCAAACTTGAAGGATGACTTTAGCATCTCCAAAGGATTTTTTTTTTTTTTTTTTCAGGGACTGCATACTTAAAGAGGGGCGTTCTGAATAAGAGGACTGTGGAGCAAGATGAGAGAGGTAGACAACTCACCACAGGCGTCCTGCAGGCACCAGTCAAATATACATAGACTTAATTAACTCTAGTAAAAAAAAAAAAAAAAAAAACACCTTAGTGAGACTGTCAACTTAATCCGTGTTTTCATAAAGCAAAGTGATCCTTGGAAGAAAAATGAAAGACTGAAGCATAAAATATCAGCTGATTAGCTGATTTGTGCTGAAACATTATTCATTTCTTTTGATGATCTGATCATTCTAACTCCTACATCCGCAATATTTGCAGGATTACAAACAGCAGAAGGATTTTTTGATTTTGGGTTGTGGTAGTCTGCATGAGGTGGCAAGCAGATGAGGGGAAAGAGGGGGGGTGTCGGGGTTTCAAACCAGCAGCCTCTAATCCTGACACACTGCCTCTGCCAATTATAAGAGCTTCAAACACGACCGGTGGGAGGAAAAAACATGACCAGGGAGACCAGACGAGCGCCGGGGCGCATTTAGCAACATACAGGCAGACTGTAATTACATACGTGGCCAACAGAGAGATTTAATGACTTTTTCCTCCTTCCACTGATTGACAAGGCAGAAGGCTGGAGAGGTTTGGGTGGACGAGGCCGAAAGACTGAAAGAGTCTTGTTGTGATATGTTTTGATCCAACAGAAAAAGAAAGGCATGGGGGGGGGGGGGGGGGGGGGGGGGGGGGGGGGGGGGGTTAAACCATTCAAATCTGTGTATTTACTGTAAAACAATCGTTTAGTTTTTAATGCCTTTTTTGGCTCAGGCTCTTGCAAAGATGCTGCAGTTGTGTTGAGAGGAATTTCCTCGGCTCCCTCAAGACATTCTGACTGTCAGATCTAATGATCTGTAGCAATGAGCTATGAGCTACACTCAATGTTATAATAACATACAGTAAGAAGCCTCGGGCTGAAGAAAGTTATGCCTGTGTTCATACTACGGTGATCCTGACATTCCACTGAAAAACAATGATATGAGAATTAACTCTTTGCTCAGTGAAATGAGCACAACAAATGGAAAATCAAGTCAAATCTGAGGTCAGTAAATAACTCCAGTGTTTGAAGTTTGGTGTCACCAGTCCACCAGAGGGCAAACACACACACAGACACAGTCAAACACTCATCCCTACAGGCAATCTAGGATCACTTAACCTCAAAAGCCTGTCTTTCAGACTGCTAAAGGAGACCTGGGAGGGAAACATGCAAACACCACACACAAAGGCCTCCCAGCCCAAGACTCGAACACAACTTAGCTATGAGTCCAGAGTCCTAACCACTGCACCACAGCCCAGAGGCCAGCTGGTCTACACACAATGTCTGTGGCAAACTCTCCAGAGGTGTCAAAAGTTATCACATTATGCTCAAGTAGAAGTATAGATATTGGAGTTTCAAAAGCCTTTTGTAGAAGTTAAAGTATCAACTCAAGCAGAAGTGGCTACTGGGTTCAAAGTTACTTAAAATATAAAACTGAAAGTATAAAGACAAAACCAGTTCATGCTGCATGGCAGAGCGGCCACTTATGGCAAAAACCAACATTTTCCTAAATGTCATAATAACAATAATGTTACATATTTTGAAAATTTTCCTGGTATGCTCTGGGATGAACAGGGGTTGATTTGGTCTTCCTGGCAGCCAAACTCCTTGCAGGCGCTCGCCAAGAACATTTTGTTGAAATTCTCTTCAGTTTCTGCCATGAACATCTGTGTTGTATGTGAAGTCTGTCAGATATAAGTGACTCTTGTGATATGATTTGAGTTTTTCCTCCATGTGCAGGGCTGATGGATCACATGAAACTCTTCATCAGAGGGGAGTTTAGGCTTCAATAGATTAAAAAAACACTTGGAGAAAAAAAAAATGCACAAAGGCAAATAAAACAAGTCTGATCTGCAAGTTCTTGAAGCTAACAGTGACCAGCTGTGTTGGTTGGTCAGTTTGATTCATGTCATCCTCCAAACAGCAGGTTGGTTGTGATTTTCTCATCAGACAGCAGTGCCCTCTAAATGTGACCCAGGGAAGAACAGCAGGTGACCTGTGACTGTGTCGCTGAGTGTCGGCACAGAGTGGTGCATGTGATACGCTCTCCATGTCAACATTACAAAAACCACTTATACTTGGCAAAGGATGTTCAGACACTTGTCTGTAGTAGAGGCAGAACGTACACTGATTTAACCATGGGCTACAGTGAAAGGTGTCATGGGGTAACGGGCAGGTAGGATCTCTTACAGGTGACACAGATTTGACAAACAGTTTTATTTGTCTGGGTGTTTCAGAGAACACTGCCATGTCTGGACTAAAATATAAAGGCGGAATGTTGAAATAGAAAACTTGACTCAAACATGAAGTCATTTTTGTCATTAATGGTGTGTCAATTAAGTAACTTGGTTTAAAGCATCGGCCTCGCCATTACACCTGTTATCTTGCATATTACCCCAGTCTTAGAAAAACTTGTCAAAAATGTTTCTCTCTCACTGTATAGTTCTGTATTTTTCCCCAGATGAAAATAGTTTCCATATTAAGCAATGTTTACAAAAATAAATCACATAAAAAAAAGAAAAGACACATTAAAACATATGAAACAATGGCATAAATGACATTTGTGGTATCCGTATCCATATGTGACTACAGGGGGCAGTGCCGAGCACAGTCCCATTCAGACTCCAGTTTATACTTTCGTGTATTTTCAGTCTGTACAGTGTGACATAGATTCACACCATTAAAAAGTAAAGGCATTGCAGGGAGTTAAAAAGTGGAAATGACCCTGTGTCAGCCTGAACGTGTTTATGCCTCACTTCCCACGAACCTCCACACACGTCACTGTTTGACACATTAAACTAACAGCACATCCTCAAGTAAATTAACTTAGGCTTAGCTTAATCCTCCAGGACATTATGAGACACCAATTTCCTTGAATTTCACAGAACTTATAAACGAGCGGTTTAAGTCAGAACTGCCTGAAGTTGTTAAGTATTTTGAGTTTCGGCGTTTCCATCCTAGTCTTTTTCAACAATTCACATCCCTTAACTTGGTTTTATTAACCCACGAAACATCGCAAAATGTATATCACATTCTGTAGCACACATCACACCAAAGAACTTGTTGAAGACATGTGTGTATCTTCCTTTTTAATACATATAGTAAATATTGTCCGTACACAACTGAAAAGGTGTGCCTTACATGACATCTGAAGCTGTCATGTAAAAAGTCATGTATTGGTAAACACAGCAGAAATACTCAAATTGTGGCAATATAGAAATATTTATTGGCCTGATCGTATGAATTATTTCAGTTTTAACTGTACAATATAGTTATCCTGATCAGCGCATACTCAAGGAAACATGATGCTTTCTTATGTTGTTTGCAGATAGCGTGCTGCCCTTGTTTACTCCCTTGCAAGTATCTTACATCATTACAACCACAGCAACATAATAATAGCGTGCACTGCAGACACACATACACACACAGACATCCACACACACACACACACACACACACACACCTCATCCCATCCTTTCATCGCACACCACATTCACACTTCCCGTAAAACCCTGGCTTCTTAACGATGGGTCGGAACCCAAGATGGGTCGCAGCCCTCACTTCCGGTGGGTTGCCACATGATAAAGACTCCTCATATTGTTTAATGAGCTTGCATCACACGCTATATTTCTCATTTTGGGTTTAAAAGGCAGAGGATGTGAAAGAAACTGCCAAAAACATACCCTTTTATCGGTGATAGATCTCGCCAACCCCCACATCGCTTTCCTATCCATCAAAAAGTTCTGGTCTCTGGCTTTAATTTCCTCCTTTGAATGTCTGTAATCATTCTCTCCCCAGATATGACCGCAGCCTGTTTCCATGAAGATGACTGCATCATTGCTGATTACACCAGGTAGGCAGTAATAAATGTGGTTATACACAACAAAGTTAGTTAGATAAAATATAGACTGAGATATTATCCAGGTCAAGTACAACGTTTAAAGAGCCAGAGTTTCATTTTCCACATAGCATTTCTTCGGGTGAACTAACGGAATTACTAATTTACCTGACAAAAGATGACCTGGGTCATGATAGTTTTTACTTGCATTTGAAGGGATAGATAAGCCAGTTTAATAAATCTGAATCCAGCATTTGTTTCCATGATTACCGGTACTTACACCACAGAGGCCATACACAATAAGACACATCAGTTTTACAAGATCACCATTAATTGCCAGGTATTTTCATCACTGTTTAAATCTGTGTCAGCCTTATTCATGTTATTTCTGATGACAGTCATGGTGCAACAATTCGATACTCACATTTTAAGCACTTTAAAACAAATTTGAAAGTGTTTACACCCATTAATCTTGCTGCTTCCTTTGATTGTTTGCTGTATTAGATATTCGTCATTTTAGATGAGTTATTATTTGTTGACGCATGACCTGAACAAGCCTGAGCTCTATACTTTAAATCACCAACTGTCCAACTTGGAGACTCAAATTTAAAGAAGTGCTACTTATAGCTGAAGTGCTGTTTCAATACATAGCCAAACAGCCAGCTCTCATTCCTCGCACCACTTGCGGTGTGAAGTGTGCGTGCAATGCAACTCTTGGAATTAGCTCTCAGTATGTTGCTATCAGTTCACAGATTTGTAAACTTGAACAGAATGCCAGGGCAGTGTCCCCACATGCACATACTCTCCTGCTCTCCGCTCTCATACACACTTACATACATTTTGCTCCGAGCAGATGTTTCGTCCACCACTGCCTTCCCAGAAACCCACAAGTGAGCGTATTTTCCCGCCGCAGGGTCGGGGAGCAGAACCACTGAAGAAGACCGCTGCACCCCAACATAAAACAAAACACCAGAGGGAGAAAAAAAAATGTACAGAAAACCTTTCAAAAAGGAAAGGAAAGGAAAAAAGCAAAGGATTTTCTAATCCATCCTTTATTGAGGTGGCTGGTTTTCGGCAGCGCAACCTTTTTTATGTGTGAGAAGGCTGGCCTGTAATTTGGGTAGCCACGGCGACCAGAGGGACTTGTAATAAAACTAGACTCTATTCTGGGATGCTCTGTAATAATGGACGCCACGATCCACTCCTCTTGTTGGAGATGGATGGATGGATGGATGGATGGATGGATGGACGGATGGATGGAGACCTATATGGACAGACATTGATGGATATGTGTGCCGTGAGAGGGACAGAGCGAGATGTGTAAACCAAACCTGAAAAGTTGAGTCAATAGCCAAAAGGTTTGTTGTTTTTCATAGAAAAAGCCGGAATAGATGGGCAGATGCATCGAAAGGTCACTAGATAGATGAGCTGCAACTCCAAACAGAACCGGTAACTCCAGCTGTCACTCCCTGATTCAAGCATCAGAAAAGACTCCGAACCTTTCCGAGCTATTCGGTCCGATCAACACCTGGCAGAACCTCTCAGTGGCCATCATGCCCCTCAACATAGTTACAAGTCCATGTGGTTGGACTTCTGCATTCAGACACCTCTCTATAATCTCCACGCCATGTTAACAGTCACCCATTATGCCAAGGCCATAATTAGGAAATCAGGTTGGCATATACATCCTGTCATTAGAAGTGTCTATTGCTATTGCATTGTAATTACATTTTAGTAGGTTGTTATTACACCATTTAGAAGCTGTCCGTCTTACCTCAATCTCCTCCTTAATTGGTTATGTTGGTCTGTCCCGCCCCCCAGATCCGCCCACCTCTTTGACGGAACATTCCAGTGGTCTGAGCGTTTTAGGCTGGAGAGTGTTACAACTGAGTCTAATATGCCACAGAATGAAAGAAATGAAGAAAGAGGGGAAAAAATGGGAAGCAAGAAGGAAAGACATTGGAAAAAGAAAGAAGTTGGAAGGAGGACTAAAAAAAAAAAGGACTGAAAAGACTTGAAAGAGGGGAAATGGGTGAAAAACACAGTTTTCTTGTTGCATGACAGATTCCCTCCCAGCCAACCAAGGCTTGTCCTTTAATACCCAGAAGCCTTCATGTGGCTTCTCAACGATTGCACATGGGGCAACGCTGACCACATTGCTGCCACGCTGCTTATTATACTGCATTGCTCACACTCTGCATGTGCGTTTGCATATGTGTGTGTGTGTGAGACATCAACAGCGAACGCGTACACAAGCATTTGTAAGCTTGTTGGAAAGCAGTGGCAGTCATGCAGAGAAGTACTCAATGAGACTTGCATGTCTTAATTTGTCAACAGACTGATGATGGATGACAGAAAGGAAAGTGAAGGACTCTTCACTTCGGTGAAAATACAACTATTTAAATGTTTGTAAAGTGTTAAATGCAGATCATAAAAAAAAAAAGATTATTTTATATAGGTTTTGTTGGGTGCTACATTTCGGTGCCACATTTCTTTTAGTATTGAAACACTGACAAATAAACAGCTGTTTACCAAAAAGAAAAAAAAATAACTGATAGCTGTAAATAATTCCTAGGTGGGAGATGCAGACAAGCAAACTTCATAGTTTTTTTTTTTAATGATACACTGTCAACCACTCAAATATGGATCTACTGAAAGCCCTGAAAGGTTTTTCAACTAATATAATGGGCGTGAGGAGCGTGAAGAGAAGGAGGAAAATGAAGGACAGACACAACAAAAGCCTGTTTGTTTTGATAAATGGTGCTTGAAGACATGAATGTAAATAAAGCTGCTCATAAAATTCAACTTCCTACCAGATAACACAAATGTGTATGTATGTCATCTAAAGCAATGTTTATTTCAAAATCATAACACACCAAAACACAAATGAATAAACTTGAACGATCATTCAGTAAGGGTGAAATTGTCTGTTTCATTCATCTGAAACTGGTCCTTGCAATACCAAATTCAAAATCGTTAAGATAAATCTTCCACAATCTATGTAGGAAAATGCATGTTGCCTTTAATCCCAAACAGCTCAGGTTACATCAGGAGGAACATCCACATTAAAACTTAACAACTCAAACCAATCCATCTGAATGAGCTTCTTTTTTTTTTTCTTTTTGGTTTTTACTACCCTCTACTGTTCATCTGTTAAAAGTTAACAGAACTGAGCTCAGTTACAAATGAGAGACACAGCTTACAAACAGGTTTCGTGGTGATGCTACAGAAAGCACTCAGAGCAGGAAGGTCCCTATAGCGCACACCAGATGGAATAGAAAGGATATATCTGAGTATAGAGCTGGCATGTTCTCCCTGCATCCATGTTTTCTTCAACCTCAGATCCTCTGAGACTTCAGACTGACAAACATCTACTGGCTAAGGAACGGGGCATTGTGGTGGTTGACATTCAACAGAAGAGGTGTGGCAGAGCCAGATGACAGAAACTTCAGAAAGGAAAAACAGAAAAAGTATAAGGAGTAAGTCTGAAGAGACAAGTGGAGGGTGATGTGATAGTAGTGACCCCCAAACAGGAGCGAGGCTGCAGCAGATTCCAGGAGCAACATCTGAAGAATCAGTCTCAGGCACAGAACCCTCAACCTCACAGGATTATACAGATAAAAATATATATTATATAACAGGTAATAGCAATATAACCAGCTGAACTCAGGAATGTTTAAGAGATGTCCCTATGCTGTTATCAAAACCAAAGATATATATAATTTTCAGTCAAAATCTTTATTCTTATTACCCTTTGCTGCTTTTAAATTGAGAAATACATTATATTAAACAGCTTCATTTAAATATCACTTTATCTCATTTTTGGTTGAGGTATAGTCACGATTCTATGGGGAAACACTTGACTTTATTTTGATATTTTGATGGCAGCAAAAAAAAAAAAAAAAAAAAAATCACACTGTAGATCCATAGAAAACATATGATTGAACTGATAAGTCATTTGACTTTCAGAGACCATAGAGTGGAACCATCCATTTCATTTTCAGGTAAGTTATGACATATTGGGAAAGAAGGGCTGGAGAATATTTGCATAATCACCATTTAATTTGTACATCTAATGACTGCTTTATTATATGCCGAATATAAAACATTCTATAGAACAAACAGACAAACAAACGTGCGTCGTGTTGATCCTGTTTGTAGCGTAACGTTCAGCAGCAGCTCCTGACAGAGTTGTCAAATGGCCAATTATAGTCGCCCATATAGGCCTGGAGGTGAATGTGTCCATGCATGTCTGAATGTGTGCACATGTGTGCGGACAGGAAGTGGCGGTTGCTGGTTTGAGGTCTGAGGCAGGAAAGAATGGTAACTATGCTGTTGCTGCGACAACGGCTGGTCAGAGTGTAAGCTTTGGGTTTCCTGACACGCTGCAGCCTGAAACCACATCCCATCATCCATCCATCCATCCATCCATCCATCCATCCATCTGTCCATCCATGCCAGGTGCCCCTGTGCCATTCGGTATCTCGCAATTAATTCACAACCTTTTTTTTTTGTGTGTGTCAGATTTTTTCACATTATGGTTCTTCCTCTTTTTTGTCCACCCACATCCCATAACACTCCAACACCCCACTCCATGCCCAGTGGGATCCGTATAAAATGCTTCCTTACTGAATGCTGCTCCACCCTTCCCTTTAAACATTAAACACTGCACAACAGTGTGACCACAGGAACTAAAAGGCCGTGTTTCTGCGCTGTTTACTAGCCTGAGGCACACCGCATCCCTCTCATTTAGATCTGAGCCCACAACCATCTACAAAATAGGAGAAAGACTAAATGATATCACCACATTGAGGAAATTCATTGTGCATGCTATCTATTTCACATTTTAGCTGCTAACCCAAATACTACTGCACCACCACCTCAAATAATAAAGCAATTATCACAAAAGCCACCATTCTCTCTTGTGCCAAATGAACATGTATCATGAAGTTTTTACCTTCCTGAAGGACCAGTATGAAACAGATTGTCTGCTATTGTGTTATGTAGTTGATATTTCATTATTTAATAACTAAATATTTATGTATTGAAAGAAGCATATTGAAAGTGAATGCAGCGCACATTTCAACTGTCATATGCCTTCCAAAATCAAATCAAACCTAAAATGAAGCACTCGGGGGTAAAATAATTGGAAATGTGATACCCAATTCCACCAGCAGATGTCAGTCTTGACAAAGAAAAGTGTGTAAGCTCAAACTCGTGCCAACCCGGGGTAATGAGTTCAAAGGAAACCAGCAGAGCTTCATGGGAACTTTTTACCGTTTCTTTTGTTTGTTCCGGTTTGTTTTTTGGAACTTTTTCGTGTGGTTTGCTTTAAATGTGCGTCAGGTTTCATTGTCATCATGACGGAAAATCCTTTTCATTCTGTAACGATTTCACATTGCGTCTGTAATGATGTTAGTGTCAGGAGCTATTGTTGACCCACGGACAAACTGCTCAGTAAAAATTGGATGAAAGGTACACCTTTTTAAAATACAAGTACAGAAAACCAATGGAAAACTAAGTTCTAATATAAAAGAAAAAAAAGTTTTCAGAAACAGGTAAAAAGGTCACAAAACAACTGGTGATTATGGCCTCCTGTTCAAAAAGAAAAACATCTGTTCTGATTAAATGCTTAAAAACTGGAGTAAAGTGCCTTTCTGTGGAGTTTGCATATTCCCCAGGTGTGGTTGCTCTGGTTTCTTTCCACAGATCTGAAACATTCACGTGTAGGTTCATTGTTAATGTGTTCAAAGTTCATGGGTGACAAGAACAAAGGTGTGAGTGTGTCTGTATGGCTGGCTCTGTGTTTGTCCCGTTGCGGACTGTGACCTGTTCACTGCCTTCACCCTTATCCCAGTGGGATTAGCCAGTACATTTGGATAAAGCAGCATCGATGATGAATTGGACTTCATACAATTGTTCCTCTGTTTTAATGCGTTTGCTGGATGATGACCGATTTTCTGCTGAGACCAGTTTGAGGAATCGGCACCCTTCAATTAGATAAAGGAAGAAGAAGATTGTTAAATCTAAGAGCTAATTTGCTAACTTGAAATATTTGGATTTGTGTGGAACAAAATTGAATGTATATCCAATATTGTTGGCGTAAACTGTCAGAAAACTAACTTTTCTGATCAATTTTGAGCTGCAACTGTGAACAAGTAATATAAATTAATTTATTTGTGATTGGTTTTATGATACACTTCAAGAGACTTACTTTTAAATTCTTCATCAATGACATCAAAAATACAAGAAGGTCGCTTACCTTTTGGTAGCTTTATTTAATTTTATTATTCATCTTCCAAAACTGCTTCATCCTGTGCAGGGTCATGGGACACTGGAGCCAATCCCAGGCGTAATCCGGGAGGAATCTGAAGTATGGCAGAGACCCACACACACGGGAAGAAAGTGCAAACTCCACTCCTCTTCACTTAACCCAATTTTCTTCTTGTGAAGTGAAAGCGCTAACCACTGCTCTACTCTGTGGCCAATAATTTTACTATATCAAAATTTTTCATTTTAAGTTTGAGATCATTTTATTTTAATTTATTATTTGTGATTTGATTATTTTCATGAATATAATCTAATTTAATTCCATGCCGTTTGATTTACTTTATTTTATTGCATTTTAATTTATATTTTGACTTTTGATTTAAATTGTTTTAACTTAATTTCATTAAGACTTGATTATATTTATTTTATTTGGTTCTATTTGTAATTCTGCCTTTTGATTAAATTGATTATATTTGGATTAATAATTAAAAAAAAATACATTTTATGAAAGTTTTTATGATGTTACTTTGACTTTTCTTTTCTTATTTTATTTGCTTTCATCCAAAGCCATTTGATTGACTTTTTTGTGTTTTTATTGATTATTAATTTTGAAATTTTGTGATTTGGTACAACAAAAAATTTTATTCAATTACATTTCATTGCATTCCATTGTAATATCACGTGTTATTTAAGGTATTTCACTTCATTTTAACTCCATGTTTGTGATTTTAAATAGTTTTATATCTGCTTGAGGATTCCAGCTGTTGCTGTGCCTGGTTGGCGCATGCGCAGATTCAAATCCTCAGCTCAGCTGACATCAGCTCCACACACACACAAACACTCATAGGAACTATGGCAGACTCTGGAAGTAGCGAAGAAGTAGCGGTGATCGGTAACACCGATCTCACCTCAACGGAATCAGAAAACAACTTCATAAACACGGTATATGTCCCGCGGGAGACGTGTTTGAACATGTGAAAGCTTGTTTCGGCGGTAGAAGGCTTCCTATCGTCGGCCTGACGTTAGCGAGGTGGAAACGGCCACAGATAGCAACACCGACACTTTTTAGCCGTTTCACAAAGGCTGTCGCAGTATTGTGGGCTTTGCTGTGACTTCTCTTGTTAAATGTGCCCGCAGAGTCTGACATTTAACGTTTAAGTAGCGACATTATCCAAAGTTTTTGTCGCAGTTAGTGTAGAAACTAGTTTGTAAACTTTAGTCCAAACATTAGCCAGCTAATTAGCAGGTCCTGAAGCTAAAGCCAGATTCTGCTTCCTGTAAAGAATCGTCAGTTTTGCAGAGGTTTTTTTTTCCTAAACAATCAGCGTTGTAGGATATGAGAAGGGACAAAGTCTAGATATTGTGGCAGTGATTTTCCCTGATTGCATGTGGTTGTGTTGAACCACTGTCACGATTTCTTCAGCGGCTAAACAGAGGCATCAGTGATATGTTTTCATTCATTCATCTTAACCCTTCAAGTCAAATATAATCCTTTTTTTCCTACACATTCTTGCTTTTTCCTGTAGTTGTCAGATAACTCATCACTTTTATCGATGCTCACCATGTTTTTGTCACATTCTTACTCTGATCTTCTCAGATGATGGAAAAAGAGACGGCTCTGTTGAGAAAAATGGAGATAAATGTGGCAGAGGCAGAGAAGAGAACGGGGAAGAACACGGTTAATATGCAAGAAACATACACTGTCTACCTCATTGAAACACGGTAAGAAATGGAAATTGAGCATCTGCCTTCTTTTGCCTTTATTCCCCATATTTGTAAATAGATACATTAGAAAAAAAATTTCAGGTAAAGCTGCTGCTGTTAGCAGTAAATGGAAAGTGGTTTTTGTATTGATTGTACTTTAACCTCATATAAATGACAATTCATACAAAAAAGCTGAAGTCCATTGGCAGACACTGAACATAATAAAACCTCATCACATGAATAGATTGCTTCATCACCTTGTTACCTTTTAGACTTCCCCTGTAAAATCACGTCGGTTCATTTTATTTGTTGTTCAGCTGGCTTTGAATAGGAGTGCTGTACGTCTGTAAAACGTGTAAAAGGATGTCTGTTTCCATCCCTCTGCGTGCAGACCGGCTGAAACGGTCCCAGAGGGAGGAACACCAGCTGCACCTGACACATTGTGGAGACGCTACAGTGAGTTTGAGCTGCTCAGAACATACCTCTTGGTCACCTACCCATACATCGTTGTGCCTCCGCTGCCAGAGAAAAGGGTGAGCAACACAGACGCAGAGTGGGACAAATGCTTAAAACTAATATAAGCAATAATGTAGTTTTTACTGTAGGCAGTTGTGCTTTATTTACCCCCCGATCTTGTCTCTCGTAGGCTGAGTTTGTGTGGCACAAGCTCTCAGCCGACAACCTCGACCCGGACTTTGTTGAGAGACGGAGAGTCGGCCTGGAAAACTTCCTGTTGCGTGTTGCATCACATCCTGTCCTTTCCAATGACAAAATTTTCTTCCTCTTTCTCACAGAGGTTAGCCAGCCATCACACATTGCCTGTTTCGAGTTTACTGCTACACACAGCAGTACATATGCACATCCATGCATGTGACAGATTTCACACGATCCATAGGCTTCTACTATAGAAGAACAAAAGAGGCAATCTGTTGTTCCAAAATTTAGACACCTTTTAACAAAAAAAAGCTTGTTATTGTTGTCAAGCTGAAACCGTTGGTGCTGTTGGCTTCTTTGCTTTAATCTTAGCCTGTAGCACATTTCACTGTCGTTCAGGCCCTTTTTGTGTTTTGCAAGCGTCAGCTTGATTTTTTTGCATGTTGAGGTTGATATTCCTGTTTGTCATGTCCGTCATTTGTCCCCAGGAGAAGGGGTGGAGAGAGGCCGTTCTGGAGACGGGTTTCCAAGACAAGGTAGATTAAGATGTCTATACCCAGTGCGATCACAATCTCTGGTGCTTTTAGATTTGCTGATGAGCTGCTCCTCTGTGCACCTTTGCTGCTGTTACGTGGCGTTTGTGTGCACCACTGCCTTCGTAGTGTTTGGTTGTTTCTAGTTTATTTACATAGAGAATTGGGAGAGAAATGGCGTTCTGATTCTCCTGTATGTCACTGTCAAATAGAAAATTGACAATAAAAAACCTCAAATTGTTTTTTAACGACATTAATATTCACTCAGGATATTAATGCTACTGAGCACATCGGCCCTATTTTCTGTTATCAGATTGACTGTCAGAAGCAGTGTTTCATCAGTGTTGCTGTAGAGTGAACCTTCTTTGATATCATGTGGAAATTATTTGCTTTTATCTCCCCAATGCCAGGCTGACTCCAGGTTAAAGTCTTTGAGTGCCATGTTCAGAGTGAAAAACCCTGACAAGTAAGTGCTAAACTGAGAAACCAAGGTGATGAGTTAATTCACCACAGTGTTTATCATGATATCGTTTATAAGGGATGCTATTGAACCTCTACAATATTGATTTAAAGCTTGAGGCTATTTATATTAGGAAAATTACAATTACACAACCAAATTAAACAAAAAATAAATGGCATGTATAAATAATACATAAATTTGACTTAAGGAATTGTGCGTTTGTGGTTTTCTCCAGGCGATTCACAGCACTGAAGCAGTACAGTGATGAGATGAACACTGTCATCTCTCAGTTACTCAGAGTACGAGCGGTAAGTTTTCCCCTGTGTCCTTTGCACACTGCATGTGTGCAGTCATGCATACTTGCATTTCATTCTAAGGATTGATTAGATTGTTTTTGCATAACAAAAGGATCTCTTTTAATTACTTCTTTAAAGACACAAAAGTGTGTGTGTTTGATGTGTGTGTGTGTGCGTGTATGGCCATCTAAAAATGACAGTGTGGTAATATCAAAGCTGTGTAGGTTGATTGTCAGTGTAAATAAAAAGAATTGCGAGCTTCTCACATGAGGTGAAAATTGTTTTGAGGCAGCGTTCATATCAGATGCATCACCTGAGGGGCTCTAAACAGCGGGGCATTTAATTTAGAAGCCAGCGTGTGTTGTGGATGATTGATTTGTTTGCTTTTTTAGCGGGTAGCAGACAGACTCTACGGCGTTTACAAGGTCCACGGTAACTACGGCAGGGTTTTCAGGTGAGAAGCGCATCTTTTCCCTCACTGAGCTCACGCTTTCAAATCACAACATTACATGTAAATTGAACGTTTAAGTTACAGATAATACTGTACAACTATATTGTGGATTAGGTGACGGTACTGAGTCACTGTAGTGCTTAACAAATGGAATAATTCCATCCATCTTCTATGCCATTTTATGATAAAACACTCACATTCATACCTGAAGGTAATCTTAGGTTGCTGTCGGACTACGGGAAGAAACCAGATTACCTTAATTCACTTCAGCACATTGAGAGCATGCAAACTCCACACAGAAAGGCCCAGCCAGAAATCAAACATTGACATTGTTCCTATGATAATGGACAAACCACTACTCTACTGTGAGGATATGAAAGTTCTGCTAACACTCTAACCAAAGTAAAATCTTTAATAGGAAAAACTATTCACTTATTTCTCCAAAAAGAGCTTCCAGTATCCTCAAACCTGTGTTTAGACTGAAAGGAAGTATCCCTATAAATCCCACTGGGAGAACATGCAGACCGCACACAGGAAGGCCCTCCAGCCTGGACTTGAACCACGCTGTGAGGCCAGAATATGAAGCGTTATGCCCCCGGGGCTTTATTACCCTTGTTTTCTTTTATGGGCTTATGTTTTTTTAAACTGAATAAATAGTTAAATAGTTCATACTGTACTTTTAACAAGCCAACCAGGGAAATAAGAAACATAGCTGCTGCATGTCTTTTGTCCTAAGTCACCTCATATTTTGCAAAACTTTAACTTCAGTAGAAAAAAGTACAAATACATTGCATCACTTTTGGAGGTGTGGTGTTTTGTCCTGTTTAATTGTGAAAATCCTGTTTTGTGAGAGAGATATGGGACATTATAGATTGAAGTGTTTAATCCTGTATTATGTTTACAGTGAGTGGAGTGCGATCGAAAAAGAGATGGGAGACGGACTGCAGAGTGCGGGCCATCACATGGACACGTTAGTTGACTTTAGATTCAGTAAAACTGCTGTTCAGTCCCACGTTACTTTGTTTGCCATGAATTGTGCGACTTTCTGTGTTCTTGTCCAGGTATGCCGCGTCAATCGATGACATTTTGGAGGAGGAAGAGCACTATGCAGACCAGCTGAAGGAGTATCTCTTTTACACCGACGCTGTCCGGTGAGACTGCGTTTTGAAATAAATAAATCTGCTGGTGAAAATAGATTCAGTTTTACTCTTATCAGAATTTGCCGTCTATTTAAATAAGACACACACTGGAGCTTGTTTTTTAAATAAGCCGTTGTATGAAGAATCTTATCAAATGACTAATGAAATGTATTATTTGAAATAAATCACATTGTGATGATGAATGAATGTTTCCTTATGGACTAATATGTAGCTTATATTAAAGTTGCACATTAGCATTTATAGCCATTTAAGCTTTTGTCCCTTGAAATTTCATGCTTAGGAAAAGCTTGAATGTCACTATCTTTCTTCGACTCTTTGCCATAAACTTTGGCAACAGGATGTTTTCTACAGCGGATTGACTTTCGGTCTTGATCCAGGTTCCTCTCGATCTGTGCGTGTTTTCAGGTCGGTGTGCCGGAAACACGACTTGCTCCAGTATGAGCTGGAGATGGCGGCTCAGGACCTCGCCCACAAGAAACAGCAAAAAGAAGAGCTGGCAACCGGGGTAACGCACACAAGCTGACCCATTACCTCTCGCTTTCCGAGTCGTCTCGCTCTCTCAGGTGGTTGCAGGTTCGATTATCCTTCCCCGCTCCTCCTTCCATATGTCAAGGTGCCTTTAAGCAAGATACCGAAGCCCAAATTGCTCCCAGTAGAGAGATTGAACCAGTGGGAAAAGTGCTTTATAAGTGAAATCCATTTGCCATTTAATTGCTGTTTAATCTTCTGCACTGAATTTTCTAATTCAGAGCCACATGGGGCTGAAGCCCGCCCCGGCAGACATTGGGTAATGTCGGATTAACAATAATAATTGAAATCTACACATGTATAACAGGTCACCAGTCCGTAGAAATCACACCAGAGTCACTAATTAACCTCAAATGCATGTTTTGGGACAGTGAGGGAAGACAGACACACCAGTGGAGAATTCACACACACACACACATACACATACACATACACATACATGGCGAGAACATGTAAACACGTCACCGAAACGTCCCCAGCCGGACTCAAACGGGATATTTTCCCTGTGAGGGGAGAGGCCGAACCACTGCACCACCATGGAGCCTGTTGAAATCTTTCATTTGAAATATTCATGAAGTCTTCACATTCAGTCCTGACTGTTGTGGTTTTGCACTAAATACAGTTTGTCATTTTATTGACAAACTGTATTTAGTTTGTCATTAAAATGATTTAATTAATTTTAATTTCTTCTCATCCAGTTCTGAAAATGTGTTTAAAGTAGAAACATTTTGGGTTTTGTTTTTTTTGTTTTTTTTTACCTCCATCCATTTCTTCTTACAAAATGAAGAAATCATGCTGGCAAAACACTTCCCTTCTCTCTACCATCCCAGTCTTTTCTGCTGCTATGCCCCACCCCCACCTCTCTGGCGCCCCCCAGTGGAGCCCGTCCTCCACACTTTGAGATCAACTCCACAAACAGATACAGAGTGCATAACTTCAAATGAGCACCTGTACCGGTTTAAGATGTTCTTAATGTGAGTAAATCTAACAACAAAGAAATTTAAGATTTTATTTCTGTGTGTGTGTGTGTGTGTGTGTGTGTGTGTGTGTGTGTCTTTGTGCGTTTGTGTGAATGCAGACGGTGCGGATCTTCTCTCTGAAAGGAATGACCAGTAAGCTCTTTGGCCAGGAGACCCAGGAGCAGAGGGAGAGCAGGCTGGCGGCCCTGGAGCAGAGTATCAGGGAGGAAGAGGAAGTGGTCAAAGAGAAGAACGCCGAGTGCCGGTGAGCCCAGCCTGTCGTTTCTTCCTCCCTCAGTCACTTTTCTTTTGAAGTTTAAAGGTCAAAACCAGGTGGAGCTAACTTCAAATGCTCAACCTGGAAGTGGAAGTTCAGAAAATTAAAGACACATGTCTGTCTCCTTATAAAAAGGCTCAGCTCATAAACCAGGTTCTTCATTGTATTAGTTCTTCCTCTTCTACCTTGTTTACTGCGACTGACCGTAGTGTGCACGTATTTGTGAATGTGTCATCAGAGAGTTTGTGCGAACAGCGTGGGACGATATCGAACGCTTTAAGGAGCAGAAGGACAAAGATTTGCGTGAAGCTCTGATCAGCTACGCCATCATGCAGATCAGCATGTGTAAGAAGGTGGGACCTTCCTCCTGAGTTTTTGTTTTTGCACACATCAAGGAATGAAGTGTGTTTATGTAAGATTCCTGTCTTTTGCATTTCGAAAGTCACTCTTGTTCTCTGCCGTTCATCCGATCTTCCAGGGAATTCAGGTGTGGTCCAACGCCAAAGAGTGCTTCAACAAAATGTGAGCCACTTTCCGACCCGGCTCCGAACAGTCACTCAGATTTTACAGACTTGTTCCATCGACTGTTTGGTCTACCAAAGCCATGCGGTGGAAGGATGGGAGCCCACATATGCTGCCTACATCCTGTTTGCTCTGCGTGATTGAAGCTACTGAAAATAATTGACTCATCTGTCTTTTTCTCTCTCTCTCTCTCTCTCTCTCTCTCTCTCTCTCTCTCTCCCACTCACAGACACACTTAGGAAAAAAGTATATATATATATATAGATCTGTCCTTTTCTTTTACATTCAGTTGCCTTAACATTTCCATTTCCTTGACATTCTTTGTATGAATACACAGTTCAAGCAGGTAATCCACAACTTTCATCCTCTCACCCACACACATGACAATGCACGACGGAGATGCAGCACCAGCGCTGTGTGGTCGCTTCACAGTGGGAACAATGCAACCTGTTTACTTCCAGTATTTATTCCTTTTTCTTCCCGCACACAGCAGACGATTACTGAAGGTTTAGTCATAACGGGGCTAGCATCTTCATCGTGGGGTTAAGAAACTGAAATAAACTGTGCTTCTCTGCAAGATTTCTGAGATGTTGTACTCACAGGCAGATTTCTCACACTTGTTAAATGATTCCAAGGTTTTCACAAACGATACTGATGAGAGACCCAAGGAAAAGAATTGGGGTCAAAAATGAAACTTTGCTGGAGCAGCTTTAATTTTGAAGACCTGCCATCATTCCAAAATTTCTCAGAAAATTGCAGTCAACTTCATTTCTAAGAGTTATTTGTGTGTTTTTTTTTTTAATTCAAGTACATGATCTGCTTAGTTTTAAACTCATTTGTTAAAGTATTGAAAAAGTCCCACTCAGATTGCTTCAAAAATTATCTGATCAGCATAAAATTAAAAGAAACAAATCAGATTTGTGCAAAGAAAGAATGCACTTCATGAAGCCGCTGCACTTTTTCTCTTTTCTCACTGTCATAGTTGGCTACAATACATCACAGAGAAGTGAGTCTTTATTATTGATGACCAAAATGATGAAACCTAAGTGCATTTACAGGACAGCTCACGTAGAGAAATGCTGATGATCTTTATTGGTTTTATGCTCTGGGAGAAGAGTGATGCTGTAGTCGGTTACATCCCGCCCCATGTGGATGAATTTTTTAATTCCCTCAGAGACCAAGACCCATGATCTATCATCCAAACTGTACATTTTGAAGGCGATGCAGATCCAGCTGTTTCTTGGCTGTCAGCTTTTCCAGCTGTGACGCCGACGTTCATTTTCATGTTGATGGCCTCTGCCCTCTGTCAATGTGCCTCCTTCAATTTTGTGATGTTCGCCAATAATGTGACTTTAAAACAGCCCTCAGGTCAGTGTCAAAAATAAGAACACGTAAACCAAATTGTGGAAAATCTTTTGTTGGAACTTCAACCTTGCTGACGTCACGCACCGTTTTTCTGTCTTCTTATTGCTGAAATAATTCTGAACCAATCAAATATCTGAAAGATGTTCTTTGATCAGCAAATCCTGTAAAATTGAAGTTCAATGTATGTTTTTATAATAAATCTGTCAAATATAATCTTTGTGTTAAGACACTAATATACATTTTTTTAAAAGTGTTTACTTGCATTTTTATATGCCAAATAAAATGCAGAAGAAGCAAAAATGTCGGTCATTCTCGCTCTTTTTTTTTGTTGTTTCTGCTGGTCATATTCCATTTTGTCAGTGTTTGTTGCTGAAAGACAAAAGACCTAAATAAGCAAAGTGTAAAGGTCAAACTGTTGAAATTCGACGTGTGTTAAGTGAACACACAGCTTTACCCCTATGGGGGGGTTGTCTTTAAGCCATGTGATGGTAGGAAAATGAGATGGGTGTGTCTGTTTACACTCAGGTGATGGCTGATGGTGCCGAGATATTGGGTTCCTTCCGCTATCGTGGATGTGTCAGTTGTGTGTAATTGTTCTGAAGTATAGCACCAATGGATCGATAAACAAATCAAATTCAAATCTGAAGCTCTTTTTCTCATTTATTTTTTTAATATAGTGTGATTTTAAGTTATATTACAGCACTGGAGTAAAGTAGGGGTTTTAAGAACATTTTGAAGATCGCTCAGTGGATGTTTGGGGTAGCTTTGTTCTGTTGCAGAATGAAGAATCAGCCAATTGCACATTTCATTCCTAATACTGTATTGTGTATGATTAATTATTATTACATCGTAGTAAGTGCAATTTTGCTCCTTTTTTGTGTTCAATTTATTAATGACCCATAAGTAAGATCCTTCCATTTTAATTTATTGGCTCATGTACATAATGACAGCTAAAATTCATCTCATCTTCAAAAAAAAAAAAAACATTGTATATGCTTTTTGATATACTTTTTTTGTTTTACATTTGTATAAATCTTGAATAAAAGTTATTGCACTACATTTATTTTTGAAATCCACTTCTAGAAAAAAAAAAGACAGGTGTGTCTTCAACACCGAATGTCGCCGCCTGTCGATACACACCTGTAAAAACATCTCACTTCTGAAATCTGTTTAAGAAGAAAAAAAAAGCAAGGAAAGTGAAAAACTCCCTTTACAGAAGCACCTATGGTTTTCATGAGCTCATGGGTGGTTCTGTCAAATAGAAACCTAACATTAGTCACCAACAGAAACCTAACAGCAGATCAAAGCAGCCTTCTAAAATTCCAGTACCATCCTCAGAAACTTGATATTTGAATTAATCCAAGTAAATTACAGACTTATAAGGCTTTGAGAGAGCAGCATGGAAAAAACTGAAACTACTGCAGGTTTACGTTGTGGATTTTTTTTTCTTCTTTGTTTTTTTTTTTATCCCTGCTTATGAGTGTTTAGATCAGTGTCTATTTGCACTATTAAAACCCTTAAAGCGGCCTGATCTCAGGTCTTGTCAGCGCTGGACCCGTTGAGACTCATAGTGATCTTTAATGATAGAAAAACTCCAAATTCTGACTGTATCTGCTTTGATCTAATGACTGGTAAGTTTCACATGGAGTTTCAGGATTATTCAATTGTGGTGGAAGACCGGGGTGTGTGGAAATTCCAGGTAACATTGATGCCGTAGGCATGGCGATGACTAAAATATACATTTAAAAAAAAAATAAATCGATAAGTAAGACTTGAACTGCTAAGTGGAGGGAGCGGTGCGCACCCAGCCCCTCTGACGGCTCGCCTGTATTCGGGGGAAAGAGACCCGCCCACCTTAAAATAAAGACTGGACCTTCTCTCTCCCAATCCAGACAAAAGAGGACGGCGGATCCGCGGCGGCGCGCGCTCAGCATCAGAGCACCTTGAAGCACGGCGGGATTGATCCGACGCGCGAGGACGCACCGGCACGCAGACGCAGCCAGCACGCCCCTCCAGACCCACCTGAAGCCCACCCGGCCGCTTAATTGTCCTTTTTCAAGGGCGAGAGGAGGCAGACCGAGCCCCGGTTTTATTCCCAGCCAGAACACGGTGTTCCCATGATGTCATACCTGTGGATTCTGCTAATAGGAAGCCTGCTGGCCACGAGCGCCACGGCTCAAGGTAATCATTTTATTTCCAATTAATACAGCCGGGGCTACATATGAATGCAGATGTTTTTCCTCTTCTGTCAGTGTGCGCGCTGCTATCTATCTCTCTATCTGTCTATTTATCTATCTGTCTATCTGTATGTCTATCTGTCTTTTTGTCTGCCTGCTGTCTGGTCTGTGCCATCTCACTGTCTCACTGTCTCCATTTCTCTACCCATTAGCTCTCACCCATCTCTCGCTCCCTCTCTCTCTCCCTCTCTTTCTCTCTCTCTTTCTGTGCTCCTCCATGTGCAGCAATTACCAGTCTCCCCTGCCAGTCTGTCTGAATCTCTGTCTCCATTTCATTTATTTCACCTTTTAGCTGCAAATCTACATTAAAAAAAAAAAAAAAAAATCTGCTCTGGATGATGGAATGAATTAAAAAGCTCTTGCTCTGATTTGCTCCTCCTGCCTTCACAGCCCAGACATCATCAACGAAAAAGGTGTGTCATGTAACAGGGCCTAAATTTTTTTGGACATGAGTTTTGGACTAAAGGGGTGTGGCGGACCCATTGACATTACAAAAGTGATAATTCCCCATTTTCTCTCTCTTTTATGCCTCTTTTCTCCTTTGTTTATCTGTGTAATTGATCCCTGACTTGATTTTTCCTCCCTCCATCTTTCCCTCCTGTGTTTTATCCTCCCTCAGCTGGCCCAGGGGCCTCTGCCCTCCCCCTGGGGCACATGAAATGATTTCAGATCTTTCAAAAGCACAATAAAACTCAAAGGGAAAGATGGGGAGCGTTGAGACGGATCCGTAAAGTGAAGACAGGGGGAGAAGTGAGCGGAAACGTTTGACGGAGATAAAAGAAAGAGGCTTACTGAGAGTTGAGAGAGACAGAGAAGGAGAGAGAGAGAGAGAGAGAGAGAGAGAGAGAGAGAGAGAGAGAGAGATAGAAGGAAGAGATACAAGGAAGAGACGAGGGGAGTTTATTAGCATTATGCAAACAAATTCATTTGACTGTTGAGCTTGGACTTCATGTGGTATAATGTCACTCTACCGGTTCACTTTTTATGATCGAACATGGCACGATGGAGGCGCCACCCTCTTTATTTCTTTGGAACAAGCCACACGCGCACGCACACACACACTCACACTCACACGCACAGGAAGATGTAGTTCAGCTCTTATCTTTTGTTCTTGCCTCTCCCCGCCAACACTGATAAACGGTAGCTTCGCCGTAAAGTCAGTGGATGTTGGTGCGCACGGACTCAGGAAATCTAAGAGGGGTGTGTTGCTGACTTGCGTGAGTGCACAGCACTTCTGCTGCAATCATGCTGAGAGGAGGGGATGCTCGGTCCGATGCGATGCATATGTGTACATCATTTACTGCAAAGTTAAAGAGGTGAAGTCCAGGGAGTGTCAGTAACTAGATCCAGCTCCATATGTCGACAACACCCTAAGACACAACTAGTTTCAGCTCTCCCCCAAGGCCCTCAGCATCTGTATGGCTGTACAGTGCATGTATGTGAGGGAGTGTGTGTGTGTGTGTGAAGGGATGAGTGGGTGTGTGCCGAATGACTTTAATGCACAGAACATGTGGGGGTGTAGAAGTTCCTCATTACTGTGTGTGTGTGTGTGTGTGTGTGTGTGTGTGTGTGTGTGTGTGTGTGTGTGTGTGTGTGTGTGTGCGTGCGTGCGTGCTCGGGCCAGCCAGTGAACATGTGTGTGTCTTAAGGGCAAGTTGAAGAAGAAAAGAGCTTCATGATGTGGGCCAGGTGTGTGTGTACAGTGTGTGTGTGTGTGTGTGTGTGTGTGTGTGTGTGTGTGTGTGTGTGTGTGTGTCTGTGTGTGTGTGTGTGTGGACTTGTCTGTGTTTACACCTTCAACTGCCAACACATAAATCATGCTTTTGGTGGATAAGTGAAACACACACACACTCACACACACACTCTCTCTCTCTTCTTCTTTCCCATAGGGGCACATTTAAGATGTACATGATTGGGGTAAACAGCACTTTCTGTCTCACAAACATACAATAGACCCATACTTGGAAGAACAATGTGTTGCGGAGGTGTTCTTGTATCACCTGACGCAAATGCGCAAACAGTCGCTGGTGTACAATTACGAGGGAAGTCTTTGGTTACACATATATGCATGGGCACGCATTATTACTCATTCAGCCACCGACACGCAATCTCACACACCCTCATGGCAGCAGCCAGGAGAGTCCGAAAAACATCACCTTCCATTTTGGCATTGATGACAGACCCCAGACTCCCATTTATGTAATGAGCACTGCGCCGGTTATGCAACTTACTGTGCTGAAATTACTTTTTTAAAATCTTTTTTGGAATGGAAATGGGAGAACGTGAAGCTTCTTGGTTTTCGGTTCACTGGGAAGTGGACTGAGATGTCAAAGTGAACGAGTCCTTCACATGTCACTTTTTTGGATCCTCGATAACGGCGCCTGCATCCACTCACCGGCACAACTGGAAAACGCCCGTGAAGCACGTGAAACATGATATACGAAGCAGTTTGAGCGCACGCCTCGTGTTGTGTTGACCGTTGTCATGGCAGCTCACCGACATGGTGGAAACTGCTGAAAGTGGTTGTCTGCTCACCACAACATTTTAATAGTGCGTCGAAAAAACAGCGCAAATTGTCTTTCGCTGTCTGTCTTTCATGTTTTACAGCATGACGATGTGGGATTAGTGATGTAAAAGTGTTTTTACTTTTTAAGACAACTGAAGTCACATTTCCTCTAAAAACTTCTTTTACATCTTCCCAGATCTTTTTTTTTTATTCGTTAAAGGCATCCTGATGCAAATGTTACACCTGTATCAGTTGAGTGTCTCGAGCTCTATCAAGCTATACGTCGATGTTCGAAGATGGGAACGTTTGAGTTGCACTGTAAACATCTGTACTTCATACCTTGGGAAAAGCTCCCAGTTTAACGCTTTCCAGCTTTCGTTTTGGCAAAGGTCCAATTGGAGCATGAAGATATTTCCTGTTTGTTATGGGCCGCCCCTCATGTCATAGTTTAAAAAGTGTCTTTAAGCTCAGTAACTATAGGCTTTGCAAAGCTGTCTTGAGCACCTAACACAAAGGTAATGTTAGATATAAACAGAGCTGTGTAGCAGCTTGGGCAACAAGAATGGACCTCATCAAGACTTCCACGACGCCGTCACAATACAGCTATTAGCAAAAAGGCCCTTTTAAGAAGCTTCATTCTAAACTTTTCTTCATCTGTGACAGAAAATGTCATGCTAGTGTTGAAATAATAATCTTATTGGTGCAAATTGTTGGCTTAAATATAACATAAATGATTGCAGCTTCTCAGCAACTTCTTGATAAGAAACTAAGCATCATTGGATTTAAATGTTCTTATAAGTTCTTATAAGATTTTATCCTCTTTCTCTGATCTTGTGAACCCAGGTGAATAATTTAGTTGACTGATTATTCAATAATGCACAGTATCAGTTGGAGTGACCTTCATTTCCAGTAGTCTACAGTGATAAGAAGACTGACTTAAGCTTCCACACAGCAACACACTCAGCTGCTTTGACTTGAGCTTGGGTTCAGATCCAACAAATGATACATAACCTAATAATTAATTACTTCAGAAGTGCTGGCAGGAAGATTTGTCCATGTTTGGATGCAGCCAGTAGCTGTTCTTATTCCTTGTTCTTATCTCATTGGCTTTTCTCTGTTGGTACAGTTCCTATTAAAGACAAAAAAAAAAAACCCTTTTGATCCCTCATACTTTCTTAACCAGGAAAGAACATAGCGTTTCTGACAGTTTGATACTTTCCCACATGTGTAAACTGGTTCGACTTGAGCGTTTTCTCTCGAGGGGGCCTTTTTCAGTTTACCGCTGTTGTGGTGAAGTCCCGTACAATAGCGTGCAGCCATGTCGGAGAGAGAGATGACTCACCAGCCTCGAGGGAGAGCGGTGGCAGTGAAACAGAGGGAGTTAAGAGTTTTGGAGAGAGGAAGAGAGAATCGGAGCGGGAGGGGGGGTTGTGGTAGATTTAAAGACAGAAGGAGAGCAGGGATAGCTTGAGATGAGCAACAGTTGATTTCACTGTTGCACTAACACAAAACAGCACAACTCCCGGTCGGAGTGTGAGAGTGAATGCAAACATGTGTGCGCACATGAATTTCACATGGGTGCGAACATGAGTCTGTATGTTTAGCGCCGAAGAGGAGGGGGCAGCATTTTATGGGTTTGCAGGCATGCGTGTACGTTTGTGCATGTGCGTGCACTTGTGTGCGCGTGTCCGTGCACTCAGACATATATTGTGTGTGCGTGCGTGCGTGCGTCTGTAAGTGACTGGGGGTTATGTTTGTAGGAGAGGCAGTTAAATGAGCAAGTGGCAAACTGATCGACGGGAACAGAATGTTCTATAGGGTATGGCAGAAGAAAGAGAGAGTCACCTCGCACACGCGTGTGTACGTGAGCGCAATGACATGAAAAAATGCGCCCGTTCACTTCCACACATCCTGCAAGTGAAAACATAAACACACAGAAACAATTTACCATGCATCCCTGACAGATTCACAATAAGGTTTGGACTTGATATCAATGTGAACTTTTGCACGACTGAAGATCATATCTCTCTTTTGTTGTTGTCATGTATTCTGTGGAAGAAGGGGATGCATCAGTGGGTATCTCAGCGTAGTTCCACCTCATTACCTTGAAGTACATTTTACGTCACAGGCCAAAGATTTCCATGGATCTCATGAAGATAGTGAACCAGACACCACCCCAAACACACACACACACACACACACACCCACACATAACTCTTTCAGTCATTAGGGGTACTAATTAATGTTTATCTTGGACTTTAAGGCGGCGCATTTACTTTCACTGGGAAAAAGAGTGAGGGAGAGAGAAACAAAGGGACCCTGTCAGTACTGACCAGGCGGCTATGCCTGAATGTGTGTGTGTGTCTCACATTTTGTTTCTCTGCACGTCATGTGTGTTTGAGCCATGCCTGTGCGCGCACACATGTGCGTTTTCCGGCCATATGTAAGTATGTTCCTGTCCACAATGGGAGCCGGGGTGTCACCAGCACTTCTTGTTGCGGGAGGATTTATGGCGTGATGGAAATATTTCAGATGTGTTCGCGCTGCTCTCCCTCAAGGCTTCACTGAATGTGATACAATCTCTTGGCAAGCCCATGGATCCCTCATTCAATAACAGCACTTTTTACCTGAAATAAAGACTTTGTGCTCTTATGGCAGCATATAAAACAACATAGTTATTATTCTGTATTTTGAATTACTTTTCAAAATGTATTGGAATACTTTTGCAAAAACTCTTTGCAATTTGTGAATTTTCCTTTATTTTCTGTGATCCAGTAAGTTTCTAGAGGCGAAGCCGCACAGCTTCCAGCGCCACTCAAGCCGTCATGTAGAGGAGTTCTTTTTTCCAGTCGGTAGTTGGTATTTATTTGGAAGAAAGCACTTCTCAGATGAACCATCATCAGGGCGCTGCTGAAATCAGCAAGCGAAAAACAATCAAGTCAGAGCACAGCTTGCTGTTTCAGCTTCTCACAGGCGAAAGTGGAATCTCACAGCTCTGCCTCAAACACACACACACATGCACGCATGATGCAAATCTCATACACAGGAGGACAAAAAGCACGTCTTTGTCATTTTCTCATTAGTACTGAGTTGCAATGCCAGTGCTGACGTTGAGCCTTCATATGATGTGGAGGCCGGTCCTTTGTGATTGATGCGCCTGTCATGGAGTTGAGGCACGAGCGTCGCCATCAGGCACCGATCTGGCCAGGGTGTGGCTCTGAGTGTGTGCTTGTATGTGTGTGCGATTGTGTGTCATGGCTGAAAATGTGATGAGTCCGCAACATCTTAAGCACCGGCCGCAGTTTTGATGACTGTAAATGACAACAGATGGAAGAAGGCGTGCAGTGTTTAATTGCCAAGAGTTGCACAAGTTGCTCCTAAACAATATTTTAGGTTAAATTTATCTTTTTTTGTCATTTCTAAGTTTGCAAGATATCAGTCAGTGGTCAAAATGCCAGGAACTATGAATTGAATATGTGTTCAGAGACAGAAAGATCTTCCTCTGAAATGCTGAGATTGATTTTGTTTCATGTTATGAGGCTTTCATCAGGCGTGTCATATTTCTTGAGATGCTGAGGTTTGCCATTTTCTTCAACACCTATTTGAAATTGATTGATCTCAGCGTGAGCATACCGCCGTCAGCTGGGTTGTTATTCTGTTACTGACTTCCTTCACACCATATCGTGCAGATGACACAGCCCCAGCAGAGGAGGGAGCGGATCCTGCGGCGCCAACCCCTGAACCAGAACCAGTCCCAGAGGCTGACGGAGAACCGGAGGCAGACACGGGCGCAGAGGTGAAAAATACACACTCTTTGTTTGATTTATTTTTTTTCCTCCGTCAGTCCCTGGATCTCAACCAAGAATCCTGTTCCCATTACAGGAAGCATCACCGGCAGACCCTGAGCCCGATGCTGCCCCTGAAGCCAACGCCGAAGACCCAGCAGCTCCTGCAGAGGAGGATGCAGCGCCAGACACTCCTGCAGATGATGGGGCTGATGCCGACGCTCCTGCAGTAGAAGATCCAGCGCCAGAGGCTGCCGAGGGAGCCGAGGCAGCAGACCCGCCTGCAGCCGAAGAGTCGGACCCCCCTGCGGCCGAAGAGACAGATGCTCCCGCGGTCGAAGAGGCAGATTCTCCTGCAGCCGAAGAGACAGGTACTCCTGCAGTCGAAGAGGCAGATCAAGATGCTCCTGCTGAGGAAGACCAGGCGCCAGAGACTTCAACTGACGCCAAAGTTGAACCAGGTGAATAAAAGCAGCTTGATTCCAGACAATGAAAGAAAGTCGTTTTTTAGTGCAGATTTCAGATGAATATCTATCAAGTTAATGAATTCCACATGTTCAAAAAGCACTGCTCAAATATTCGTAAATTGAAAAAGCTCAAAGGCAGGATATCAAATGGAAGAACTGTTTATTTTGAATTTGAGAACCGACACTCATGGTTTCATTATTATTATTATTATTATTAGAAATAACATGTATGCCAGAGAAGTGAAGTTTTCCGGAAATAACTGTCAGAAAACACTAATCAGTAATCTATTAATTTCAATGTTCTCAATTTTACCATGTTGACCAGCTCCTGCATCAGACGCGCCAGAGACTGACCAACCATCACCAGATCCAGCTAAAGAGGAGGTCAGTAGTAATCCACTACAAAATCTCACTTAGAGATACTTTTCAGGATTTACTGTAGTATTGAGTCAGTGTTCTCTCTGTATGCATTCATTTACATTTTGCATTTTATTAGAGTGAAGCTGATGATACGGCCCCGTCAGCAACAGACAACACCGAAGCAAATAAAGAGGAAGAGCCCACTGATCCAGCTGCAAATGAGGATACGTCAGTACCCGCAGTTGAAGAAAAAGCAGAAACGGAAGTCAAAATAGATGATGTAGTGGATGTACCGACAAGTAAGTACATATTTACATATTAGTGATGCCTATTTAGAGCCTATTGTACAGACGCTTCCACGTGTCTTCATTATAACCATTTCAGAGGGGGAAGTTTGTGTTATCTCTAAATTGTATTGCATTGTGTCAACGCTGGTCTCTGTTTACTTATTTCCTCATTTAAAGTGTGGGATAAACAACAAAAGTACACACTTCGTATAGTCTAGTTCTGGTCCTGGAACTGGCATTTGCCCGGAGGTTAAGACGACAAATGGGGGAAAACAAAATGAGTGGTGTGGAGAGCTGAGCACATGTTTTCTGCGGATGATCTCACTTCTCTAGCATGTGTATCTTTTACAAGGGAGAAAACTGTACCAACTTGTTTGTAATTGTCATGTTCTCCCCCTTGTTTCTGGTATTTGCCAATTGATATGTCATGTTATGTCACAGTAGCGAAAAGCTACCGATTTAGAATGTCCAGGTTTAATCATGATATGGATGTAATTATGGATGTTCATTACAGTTTGGATTGGCTGAGCTTTAAACAGCAACAGTATGACCTTAGCATTAGTGTTGTCTTTGTTGTAGATGCATTGAAATATCTTGCATTACCAGCATGTGATTGCTATCACAGCATTTCTCTGTATAGATTACAAATTTGTTCATCTGCAACATGCAGGTTTAAGGTATAAGATGAGGCTGTTTTTCGGGCATTTTTCAGCCCTGGTCCTGTGGAAGCATTGCATGTTTTAGATAAGTTCCCTTTGTCTTGTCCTACACACTGGATTTACTGAAACTGGTAATGAACACCAGCAAGATTTTAGGATATAAGCGTACTTTTTTAAGGATTCCAGATATTCCACACAGCAACAAATCAACAGCATGGGAAGATAATCAGGTTTCTTGAAGAAATAAAAGATCCAGCGAACAAAGGAGCGCGTGACAGCTGCTGCTGAATGAATGCTGTTTACATCACACTGTAATTTGTTTGTTCTTTCTTGTCTTTTCTTGCAGTCAAAGAAGCTGCTGCTCCTGAAGTGAATGAAGGTAAAGATTCATTTTAATATCCATATACCGTTTACTGTTTTATAAATGAGCCTGACCTGGCTGTTTATTTCATCATGTAGCTGCTGAAAAGCGGAGGTTTAATTTATATAGTATTCTATATCTTGAAATAATCCCAAGAAATGACCAGATATCTCACCAGTTTAGTGAAAATGAGCACATTCTACTTCGCTGCTTTTTAAATCATTTATCCAGCCCAGGGTCATGAGGTGCTAGAGCCACTTTCAGTTTACAGTGGGTGAAGGCAGGTTTCTTCAGGTTTCTTCAGGTTTCCTTCCACACTCTAATATTGTTTGATTCAGTTAGTTAGTGAATTGTGAATATGTGTGGTTGGTTCTTTCATGGGCCTATCCAAGGTCTAAACCCTTTATTGAGCTGGGATCGGCCTCAGCACGACACAACCTTCAGCTGGATAAAGTGAAATATAAAGCGGAGTGAACCGTAGAGCTGCTTCACTTGTTTTGTTTAATGCTTTTTTTTACCAGATTGTTCAATGAAGCAGAAATTAAAGCTTTTAAAATGTTATTTGAACTATTTGCATCACTGAGAAATGCGTGAAGTTGCCAGTTCTTTGAACAGGATTTGAAAATGTCTTCAATTTAGGAACACCTGTAAAAATCTTTTGACCACTTGTGTCACAGTGTTCTCATAAACTGAATTCACGGCATCACGTCGCGTCTCTGAGCTGAAATAAATCATGACTTACAAAGCGATTCATACCGCTTTGTTTTCATAGAAGGCTGAGTGGAGTTTATCAGCTGACATTCGTAAACATACTGCATCTTCCCTGTCCTTTAACCCCACAAATCACAATGAAAATCAGATATCATCAGTCCTTTTAAAAAATGTGTATGTTGTGCTTTCGTAAGGTTTCATGTATCATTGTCCTGCCACTCCCTTTGGTCTGATCAAGTTAATGGAGAACAGATGTGTCTCCATCACAAAAATACTAATCCCTGAGAAAGGCGAAGAGGTAGGATTGATTTGATTTAAGTTAGAAAAGCCTCCCAGATGGCCTCAGTGAGACTTTTATTACAGATGAAGTGTTTCTCTATATGATTCCAAGCCTCATCTTATACCTTAACCCTTTATGGGGCCCTCAGTGTATTTTCAGATTGAGTAATTTCACCCTTGTGCTGAATTCTCTTACAGTTTCGTAACATTTTAAAATCACTGGTAAATAAACATCAATAAATAAAAGTTTTGGTTTTTATTTTTTTTTTAATGCCTAAAAGGGATTTAATGCTCGCTGGTCGTGTTCAAAACGTGACTCTGGTGTCCTTCACAAAATGTGCTCAGTATTTTTTCATTAAGAATAAAAAAGAACTGAATATTGTTTTGCTTTGAAGAAATAAGAAAAATGCTCAAATGACCACAGATGTCATTTTGCTAATATGCAGGTTTTAACGGCTCTCTCCTCCTAAACAGCATGTAGATCTCATTTTAGTGTTTCCTCTTCCCAGTATTCTTCTTGTTAGTCTTTACGTCTTTATGGCCGGAAATCCTCTCCTCCATAAACTCAAATATAGTGCTTTTACGCTGTGCTTATCCCCCTTGCATCTCCAGAGGGAAGGATGTGTTTAGAATGTGCAGGAAATGCTCACCGTGGAAGATCTCTTCCATGTGACAATTGGCGAAAGAGCTTTGTCTCGCTCCGAGACAGCGCAGACAGAATGATGAGGAGAGCTGAGCTCATTCGGAGTAGGAGGTGAGCAGAGGTGTCAAGACAAAAGAAAACACATGTGGGTGCGGACTTGAAGAGAGACGGTAGTCAGGTTAATGGAAATGTCAGTGGAGAGTGAGGGCTGAAAGAAAAAGCTGGTCCGCAGATGGAAAACATCACAGGAGCGCGGTGGCAGAAAATCAGGCTCTGTTACATCTATTTTACCGATAAATAGTGCTTTATGATACTCGGATATTTTGGATGGATGGCAAATCCTAGATTTTTCTTTCTTAAGGAGAAAGAGTAGGTCACTTCTGCCTTTAAGGTTTCATCAGCGATAAATTACCTCCCTCATCGCACCAGGCCCCGCCCGGCACCTATGTTTCACGCTGTGAGTCACACATGTTGTATAAGTCACCCGGGTTTTCCCCCCCAATGAATATCGAGTAGGAGGACGTATTGTTGGATGAGGTATTGTTACTGACAGATAATATCCTTTAATCTAAGTCAACACTGCCTCACAAGATCTCCGTCACACCCATATGGAGCTGGTAGTGTTTCAGAGACCTAATTGAGGACATCTCTGTGGGGCATTCACGAGGGGCCATTAGGGACGGAGCTGAGCAGTGCCCTCAGGACGCCTGATATTATCATTAAACACTCCCGCATGGAGACAGTGCAGCATACTGTACTGGAGACACGGCATGTTTTTGGGTGAACATCTGGAGGATCTTCCTCGAGGGAGGGAAAATCCTTGGACATGAGTTCATTTGGCTTTTTTTTTTTTTTTTTTTTTTTTTTTCTTTCAGATGCTGGGTTTGACTTGGCAGATGCCCTCGGTGGTGGAGACGCCGCAGTTGCTGACCCACCGCAGCCAGGAAAGAGCCGCAGTTTTGGAGTAGCCGGTGAGTTCGCGGTCATAGGAAACACAGCCGACCGTGCTGCTGTCGCATCCAGATCCATATCTGGACGTGTGTTTCGTTCCTTCATCAGTATAAACTCATAAAAGCATGTGTTATAGCTCTTCATCAATAATGCCAGATAACGGTGTTTTTTGTTACTAGATTTGTTAATTTTTTTTTGGTGTCTCTACTTTACTCAATACTTTAACGTGCAACTTCTTACTTTTCTTCCCTGCATTTGAACTTTACTACACATGCCTGTACTTTGTTTTCCTTACATTTTCTCATTTGTTTTTTTAAGCCCTATAAGAAGGATTCAGCGCTGCAGCGAAAGGATCAAAGTCGCTGACGTTTGACTGAAGCTGACAGATTTATTAGTGCAGATGTTACATCAATAACGGTTGACTGCCAAGACTCCTTGTTTCAGTTTCAACACCGGAACTCGTTTCAAGATGAATGTCTTGAATTGAGTTCCCAGTGTTTTATATTCAGTGAAACAGATCCTGTTTTTCAATTTTCTCTTCGTGTTGTTGACTCACAACTTTTGAATGACGGTTTCTGTCACTGCTGTTAATTGAGCTGGTGACAAACAGCAACGTCAGTTTTATGCGTGAATGACTCGTTCCATGGTTCATGATCGCTTCTTAAAAATATTTTAGGGAAGTTCACTTTTACTTTTTACTTGAGTATATTACAGAATCTGAACTTTCTTGCTTTTACCTTCACCTTCACTGAGCTCATTCACACAGTTGTCTTTTCTTCCACTTAAAGAATGTGAGTACTTTTTCTTCCTTGGCTCTTCATGCACTTTGGAACTATTCAGTCTGGTGAGAGTTGCCTTGTTGTGACAGATACTCTTTAGGATCTCCATTAGCTCCACTCATAGAGATTACACGTTAAATCTTTTGCCATGCTTCAGCAAACATGGTATGTTCAATATTTTTTTTCTTGTTTTTTAATTAAAACTGTTAGTGTTTCCGACTGTCATTATGGGCTACAATCGCACAGAAGAGAGAGGTTATTCAGTCTGTTTATTATCTAATTTCTTTTGTCATTTCCAAAATTAGAATCTTAATAAATATGCAAATTTCAGCACATCACTCGGTTAAGCCAATCGTCACCCTTTTGAGGGGATTATATTTGCATTCCTTTGTCTGTCTTGAGTAGAGCGGCTAGCTGAGCCCATAGAGATTTGTGCTTTAAAGTCCTTCAACAACCACATTTGTTGCTTCTCTGCTGTAACTCTCACTGATTCTTTAAACACAAAGCATCCCATCGACTTATGGCCATCTTTGCATACTTCATGTTCTGGTTTGACATGAAAAGCACAGCGCTGTCCCTTCACCATGTCGTAGTTTGTAGGACCTGACAGCTGAAGATCTGCCCCGTTAACAGTGTTTTGAGGCTTCTTTTCTGGCATCTTTGCTCTTCGAGAATGCTGCTCTCATTCATTGAGCTTAGCTCCCATGACAAGAAACTCAATTGAATCGTTTTACGCAACTTTATTCATTTGCCACAAGGGAATCTGACAGAAATGCTGGAACGAGAGATTTTCCCGAGGCGGCTTCTCCCAGTAGTTCACCCTTTATTCCCCGCCTGAAAGCTGAGTCATCTGGAGCGCCATAATCATTATATTTTAGTGCAAAGTACTTTTCCTCAATGCTCTGCCATTAGCGGCTTTGTCAAGCTGAAGCAGGTCGAGGGCGGCCATGATGACACAGACGTATACAGACAGGCCGGGAGATAACGGGGCTGTTTGCATGTGGATCAAATCAAAGCCCTGAGAAACAGTGAGGCATGGAGGGCTTGTCTTTCGTCCAGATATTTTATCGCTCTGATGTTATAAAAGCGCACAGAGGAGACACTTCATGCAGAGATATGTGCGTGCATGTGCGCCCCCGTTGTTTTGCTTTCCTCGCAGGCTCGAGAACCTCAAAGCGCTCTGAGTGTTTAACCAAAATGCTGGAACTGCAACATTGCCATATAGTTCCAGTTTTGAGGTTGAGATTAGGTTAAGGTTTGGACCCAGAGGTGTTCAGAATAAGAGCTTAGGAAGTATGTCACTGAGTGAAACCAACGTGCAAGCATGTGCGTGTTTCTGGACCGGTTTGTACAGAAACTCTAGAAGCCTTAATGCCCCAGAGGAATAAGCAACTACAAAGAGAATAATCTCGCCTTTTCTTTCTTCTCCTCTGCCATGCCGTCACAATGGTTTACATGCATCATTAGCACATTTAAACAATGGTCCTTTCTTTTAATTTTTCACTAAATATGACCTCTCTCACTTTCTGTCTCCTTCCAGAAGTTGCTGCTGACGCTTCGGGCAGCGGTAAGATTTGTTTTCATGTATATATCATGGCCAAAGTAAGCGCAAAGACAAAATGACGTCACACTGTGGTCGGTGCGTCGGCACACAGCCCAGATAGATGTGGCTGAACGTTGGTGAAACATGCCGGATACTGCTGGCATGCCTCTGACAAAGCAAACAGGATACAAGGAGTGGAAAAAGGGCTTCTTTCCTATTGTTCTGAACAGTTCCTGCTTAAGATGAGTTGACTGTGAATTCTGTGGGAAGTAACATCTGTTCCCGAATATCAAGCTGGGAAACAGATGGAAGCGAATGACGTGTTTTATTTTTTTTTGCGGCCGTTAAAGTAAATACTAGCATTGACTGTGTGTGACTTCAGCGCTGCTCCTATACAAATCAGATGCTGTTGGTTAAAACCGCACTCATCGTTTGTTGTTGCATTTTTGTAATGGACATGAGTTTAATTGCAACTGTGTTTTTCTCTTCTGTTCTCAGCAGCAGACGATTCTCAACCCAAAGGTATTTTGACTGTATTTTGTTTCAACACATCGATACAAACATCACTCATGCATTTTCTGTATTGAGAGGCACGAAGTAACGAAGTATTTGTCCACTTCTTATATTGAAACATATATTCTTTCTTTCTTCTTCATACGTTCTTCAAATTCAAAGATCCTGAGTTCTGATCACAGCTGTCCCTTCTGAAGCTGCAGAACTCAGCATGGTTTCAGACAAGTTACGTCAAGAATTGCTGAAGTTCAAAAATGGTGACATTTCTCAATGGAATTTGTAGTGATTTACACAAAATCCAGCCAGGTTCTCACCAGTTGTTACTATTTTGAAATCATTAAGTTTCTGGATCAAAACTATGATTCAAACATCTTCATCTGTATCATTGGTAACGATGAAGCTGTTCAAAACTCACTGACAGTCACAGTTTTACAAGAAAATGTAAACAAAAGAAATTACAAATCCATTCATTCACTCAACTTGTACTTTCACTGGAGTGAAGAAGTTGAATGGGTACTTTTACCTAAGTGTCTTTTTTTTTTTTTTTTTTTTTTTACAAAAATACCTGAACTACTTTTACTTGTAGTTCTACTTTTCTTTTCTTCAGTGAGGAACGTGAATATTTTTTCCACCTCCGGCAGCAGCAAACAAACATGCAATGAAAACATTCCCCCAATGTTTTTCTTCTTTTCTGAGGCCGAGGCAGGCGTGTTGTTGCTAAATGGCATTTACAAGCTTTTAAGAGGAAAAAAAACGTTCTTTTGAACTCATGAGCGTCATTTCATAGTTTGACAAATGACTGCAGGCAAATGCGAACTGAAAGAAACGACTGAAAGACTAATGTCACCATTCCTGAGTTTCAGAATGGAAAAAGATGAAGAAGAAAAAAACACTTGCATAACATGGTTGTAAAATATTAAGAGATAAATTTGTATTCACGCAGAAAAACAAGTGTTGCTTAAAGAAATGGAAATGTGTTTTATGATGACTGTTCAGGTATTCAGGTTGATATCTGTACATCTTTTTAAAATATGAAAAATCACCTGCCCGACGCGTACGTGCCGTGAATTTTGCATTTGTGCACATGCATGTCCCTGCATGTCTAATGCCTGCACCCTCCTCCCCCCCGCGTTCAGTGACTCACCACATGCTCCCTCTTTTAATTTCCTTCTAATTTCTCTGACTCATGCTTTTTATTCATCTCGCTTTTGTGACTCATTCTGCTTTCTTGTTTTCCGCCACCTGATTCAGCATCATAAGACTTATAGTACTTATAATGCTCTTTCTTTCTAGCCAGTTCCTGTCACGATCAATTATACTCCCATCATCCTTTCCCTTAATCTTTTGCAAGTATTACTCACATTTGATGGATAGAAGAATAGCCCATTATATGGCTGCATCGATAAAAACACGTTTCTTACACGTGATTCTTTGATGTGAACAATCATTGTTTTAGAAATATTAATGTAGGGGATCTGCAGGTTAATTCGATTTTTTTTTTGTTTTTAGCAAACTGGTGATAATGTTGGTAGAAAGCAATTAACTGCATTCACCTACGAATAGTGTTGAGCTTGCACCGCTGCCGTTACTTGCCTGCACGCTTTCACACCGCATAAAAACTGAAAAATTTGGTGTTGTCATGGCAACGAGGTTATAGGTGCAGTGAATGCTTTCCAAAGTCTAAATCGCAGGCTGGATGAATGGAAGCGGAGCAGAAAATGCTGGAAAGAGATGATGCGGCTCTCTCGCTCCGAGTCTCTGTCTGCCTTTTCTTTCTTTCACACATTCATCCACGCGGCACATATGATGGCTCCTCAATGAGTTCCATTATTCCGGCTGCGCCCGCACGCTCAGCAGCGACAGAATATTAGCGCTCAGATGATACTCGCAAAACAAAACGATCGGTTGCATAGATACTATAAAAGGTCCAATGAGGTTTTCGTGTTGGAGCGGACTGCGTAGTCATTTGTGCTGATCCACTTTCATTCTCTTCCATACAGAGGGAAGTTCTGGCTCTTTAGCAGGAATCCTGTCTGCAGTTGTTTTGTCTGCAGTGGGCGCAGTCAGCTCGTACTTCGCCTACCAGAAGAAGAAACTGTGCTTCAAGAACAGACAGGGTAATCATTTTTACTGCAGTGTTTTCGATGTTATCTTTTTGTTTTTTTTCATTATTAATAATATTAAATGAAGTGAAATTCAAAACGACACTCCAGTGAGGAAAGGAATTGCTGATATTTACTTGATATTTGATTGGACATCAGAAAAGCACAAGGAGTTCCTTGAGATACTAGTTTTTAATAATAAACCCATTCCTTTTGGATTTGCTACCCACACTAGCAAAAGTTTTGCCTCATTTTCAGTCTGTGTGGTTTATTTCGATAAAAACTTCAGTATCATTCCCCAGCAGACTGTCTCCTCTCTCTAGGAGTTACAGAAAACTAACGCATTAAGCCCCTGATTGGACTTTCCGCCTCAAATTAAACTGCCGCCACTCTGTCATCCAGCAAGGCTTAAGAACATGTATTGGTCTAATAGTCTGAAAAATTCAGGTTTTGAAGGTCAGTATTCCTGGTTTGACTCAGCTTTCTGTATCCGGATGTGTTTTTGATCACACGTCAACTCACACACATCCTGCATCCGGATACTGCCAGTTCAGCAAAGTTTTCATTTACAGTCAACACGAACAATAGGGCACTCCACTTCAGCCATGTTGTCCCAAACTCTGTCTCAGGGTCAGCTGCGTTTCCTTCGGATTACTACCAAATATTTTCTTCAAATAATTCAGTTTTAAAAGAAATCTTTCTACAAATTAGACTGATTGTGAATGAATCAATGATCGACTGAGGAGGTAATGTCACCAGCATGTAAAGCTGCTGTATTTACATACAGTGAGATGTTCTGTCTGCACACATATGTTTAAGTACTGCGCTGTTGGAGAAAGAAAAAGAGAAAAAAAAAAATCACATTTCATGGAGGTGATAATAGGCAATTAGTGCCGAGAAATATTAACAGCCTGCAAAACTCCTCTGGGTAGCTAATTTATAGCCAGTGGAGCTCCGAGGTTTCACAATTATAGAAGAGGGACAAAGCCCCCCTTCTTTTTGCTGGAGGGGCACCACAGAGTGATCTATACTAATTAGCAGTAAAAGGATTTGTTTTGTTAACTGTCGGAGAAATTGAACCGGGCGATGTGCCGCGGTGTCTGCCTTAATTTATCTTTTTGTGGGTTTTTTTTTTTTTCTGACTGTGGCTGTCTGTGTGATTTAGAAGCGGATCCCGAGGCTGCACACAAAGCGGATGCAGCAGAGGCTCAGGCCGATCCTCAGGGTATGACGAAGACACACATAAACACACAGAAAATGTATATTTCACAGCTACAGTTTTATTTACATATTGTGTTTTAACCTCTTTTTTTTTTTCGTTTCTTTGTTTGTGTTACAGTCCTCAGCACCCTGTTGAACTCCTCCTAGACCAGCACCGATCACCTGACTGCCTGGACCAACTACAGTCAAGCAAAGTGGCAATCTCACTGTTAGCCTCTACCCTCTGTAGAGCTAAATTACTGTGAGGCCCCCGAGTAGGGCTGTGTTTCTCTTTGACTGTGTGTGTGTGTGTGTGTCTGTTGGTCTTTATGAGTGTGTGTGTATGCGTGTGTGTGTGTGTGTGTGTGTGTGTGCGTCTGTGTCCGTGTGAGCGTTGGTGTGTGCGTATAATGAGTGTTCATTCCTATGTGTGCATATATGTGTTGGGGGAAGAGTTACACAAAGATCAAGTAAAAATATGTGAACTTTAGGGGTTTTATGATTGTTTCAAAATAAGGATTTATAAAGTCAAACCATAAAACTTTTTGAACCAAAATCAGCATTTTCTTTTTTTTTTCTCAGAATGGCCATCAATGAGATCAAATCTCTAATAAATAGAACCATAAAATGGCTTAATTATAGATCTAATTATAATTTTTTTGTATGGCTACGAATCTCCTCTAAACAAATTTAATGTGAATATAAATCAGTAATCGATGTTGATGTTGTTGGTGTTTAACTTGTTAGTGAAGTGGATTTTTTTTTTCCTTCCGATTTCTGCCATTCTTGGATTCACCAGCGTGCTTTGGAAAGTCCATTCATGAGCAGCCGTTAATAAAACTTTACTTTTTCTTTTTCGACGCAGTGTTCTGCAGTACAGATTGCAGGTGAAAAGGAAAACAGGGGGCTTCAGTAACTACCACTGTATTTTTGTGAATTCTGACTAGAACCAGTAGAGTAGGGTTAGGATCCTGGTGTTCTGGGGATGCTGTTTTATGGTCCCGTCTGTGTTTAGAGGGCCAACGATGTCACTGTATGCGTGTTTGTTTGTTTGTTTGTTTGTTTTAAACTGGTGGAAGGGGCTTAGTTTTAAATCCTGTTACGTGACTACCACTTCTCCTCAGTCGGTGGAACTAATCATATCTTCATCAAATCACACGTTCATCGCCCGGTAATATGAATCAGATCAGCACGAACTAATTGAAGACGTACCAGATGCGTGGACTAAATTTGCTGCATTGAGTTGAAGTAAGGTCTGATCCAAGCACGATCCTGCAAACGGACGAATGATCAACTTCAAAAGAGGTCATGTAGTGGCGTGTTAGACTTCGTTCTGATATAGTGTGTGTCGGTCTAGTTGTGATGCAGTAATTTCTTCTCGATAGTGCCTTTCACTGACACAGCCTGGCTTGACCAATCTGCAGACACACAGGGAAGGCAGCTGTGGCGTGAAAACAAGCGAACAACATCCAAAATATGGGAGACTGAATATTAGGAATGTATGTTCCTTATTATTTTATGAGCAATCATTTTGGTGGTGGAAAATCATTTTACACTGCAAATACAAAATGCAAAATACAAAAAAAAAAAAGCATTTTAAGTGAATGTAACAGCAGTTTTATGTGTGCTCACAGCGGGCCAGTCATGATTGTTGTACTTTTTTATTGAACCAATCCTGCGCTCCAGACTCTTGCTGCATCCTCTGTTGATTTCAGCTGTAAATCTCTCCTCGTTGTGTGTCTCTTCTCTTGAGCAAGCCAGTTGCTGTCACGGTGGGTTTTTTTTTGTATCAGTCATATCTCCACAAACACAATTCACCTGTGACTTTTATATGAATCCTTTTCCATTTTAGCGGTGGTGCCTCAGAGCCGACACAGATAGTCTTTAGTCAACCTGTTTTTTGCTGTGGTATTTTGTGATTATTATTGTGAAATGCCTCAGAAGCAGCGCTACTGCTTTGTTTTGCCACTGTAGCACAAAAATATATAAACTTCTGAATGTCTTTTTTTTGTTGCCTTGAAGTTTTTGTACATGCCCGGCTCCCTTTAAACTATTGGATACAGTAATAGAGGTCGCATTGTGCTGCAGTTCATGTAAATTGTGTTACTTGTAAAGCACCGTATAGCTGCAATACAGGACAGAGACTGTTGCTAACAGCCTAGCCTCAAGCTGAGTTATATTAATAGTCTGTGATGTCGCATATGGATTGTTTCTACGCTACAAAACTGTGGGCTGGACACAGGGTCAAAGCTCTGCTGGAACTGCCTTCATGTCCTGTAATCTGTGATTGACGATAGATAAGTTTCTCTTGAGACACGGAATCACTGGGATCGTGTGTCTGGCATGGAGCGATAATGCACAAAATACCCACTAAGTAAAAAGTACAAGCTTTCTGAAGTAGCCACTGATGCCTTCAAAACAGAAAATCCTCCTTTGAATGCAGTACCCGCGCCCCTTTGTGCACTCTCGAGAGTGCAATGGGAATCAACAAAAGCACTCTGATGTCCTGCGGCGCACATTCAGAAAACCTGCTGGGACTGATTTGATGTAAAAGAAACCACGAGTAAATGAAAACCCTGTGAAACGGAGCGCAGGCTGCTTGTGTCGTTAGCGTCGAGGTTCACTCTGAGTGTTGTCCCGTGCAGTCAGACTCCTTGTAAACACAAACTATTGGAGCAGTAGCATCCAAACCAGAATGTAAACCTTGAGAATTGTAGACCTATTGGGCTCGGAAGTGCACTTCCCAGATAATGTTAGGGCATCCATCACGGCCCCGACCAGTCCTGCCTTATCCCTTCTGCCCTCTTTGAATACTCCTGAGAGGAAAACTGAGAACAACGAAATCATCTGACAGAAAGCGTCAAGCAACTCTGAAAGGGAGAAGCACTTTCCTATCCTGTATCTGTTCACATCTTGATTTATCAAACATATTTAGACAATTCATTTTTGATTTAGACGAGTGCAAGACCTTTCCTGTTAATTTAAGTACTGTGTTGTTTTTTTTTTTTGTGTGTAGGAACTGTCCTCTTCATTTTTGTCATCTGGCACTTGTGTTTTTCTGGAGTTGTGTAAATAATGTTTGAGGAGTCAATTAAACTGTTTTCGTGGGAGTTGATTGTGTAAGTTTTTGTGTGTGTCTTTTCTTTCTTTCTGCACCGCGCCACATGTTCAGCCATTAATTTGATTGATTTGATGAAAGAAAACTGTTTTTCTGATCTGAAGCTTATTTTGTTGAATTGTTGACTTTATGATGAACAATCTGTCCATTTCAGCTGTAATTTTGTTTTCTATTAAGTATCAATTGTAAACAAATTAGCCAGTTGTTGAATATAATAAGTGAATATGATAGCAACAGTTTCCATAAGCTGATTAAATGTAGCTCGACTTCAATTCCTATGACTTATACAATCATATGTACATTTATTCATCAATGTTAAATCTGGAACATTAAAAAGTTTTTCTGTTGTTTCAAGCAATTACAAATACCAAAAAACAAATCCAAAACAAAACATTTGCCATGAGAAATGACATGAAATGCTTGATATGTCAGGTATTTAAAGGCGGAAGCTCATATCCAGCAAGCGCGAGCTTTCCAAGTGATTGATGGTGACAGGCCCATAAAGATAGCAATCGGGACTTCCAAGGTGGGTCAAACAATAAACACACCTAAAGCCTATACATGTGCTCATATTGATTCTGTATTTGCCAGCTGTGAACACCCACATCAAGAATCACCCATTTAATTAAACCCAGCATTGTGTACTTTCACTCACTTGATTGTGTCTTACAACTGATCTTCTTCCAAGTTAATAATGTTTTATAATTGGGACAATAAAACTCAGCTTTTGCTGGAGGATAAACTGACTCATAAAAATGCCAGGGCTTGAAAAACAAAAAAAAAATCTGTCAGACCACCTTTACAAAACATCTCTGGGATGCAAATAAAACTTAAATAGTTATGACTCCATTATAGTCAACAACTGGTCCTTTAGTCCGGTGAAATGTGGCAGCAACAGTTTGAGGAAGAACAGTCTGAATTCACTTGTTGTCAATCAGCTCTTCCTGTTTTGATATTTTAATCGCCGAAACACATATAATAACCCTGCGCGACCTGTCGTTTTTTACTTACGTTGTTCTGCTTCAGCATAATGCAAATGACTGAGGTGTGACGGAGCCCTGCACAGGCTTGACAACAACTCAGTCATTTGCATCGGGAGTGTTGAAGCAGAGAAGTATTTCGGCCTTGCAGGGCAGGATCAGGGTTGAAAAAAATGTCGATGTAGCAGATAATCATGCAGGAGTTTTGCAATGACAGATTTCCGGTGGCGCCGCTCCTACAAACATTCAGGTAAATCCTGAGCTGCATTCATATTCCAGACAGTACGGTAATGCCAGAGAGGAGGTCCCGGAAACTACTGCGAAACAGAGGAAGACTTCAGTCAGTTTGAATAAGATTTGCATGCTGAGATGAGGTAAGTTTCAAAGGCAAATGTTGCTACTATGTCGAGCAGATGTGCCTCCTTTAGTCTGCAGGGAGAAGTCCGGGAAAAGATGAGTCCACGTCTCTGACACGTTTACCTCGATGACCCGCAGTTTGCAGCTCCAATGAGAATGATTCTCCGTGCATACTAATATTGTTTACCTCAACCGTGACAGATGTCATTTTTGCACAAACTGGAGAACTTCGTGACCTTTTTTTTATTGTTTGCAAAAACTCTACCCTAAATATGCCTGACTGAGAATGAGGTTAATAACTGATGAAACTGTCATTTGGATCAGTTTTATGGACCAGTGCTTTTTCCAAACCTGGTTTTCATCTGATAAACATCCCTCAGGTGCTCAGACTGGGAGGAAAAAATGATTTTCCAAAGCAGCGGCAGCAAGATATAATAGCAGCAACTATTTCTGTTTATATAATCATCTGTTCTTTGATGGCCATCCAGTTATTATTGGACCAAACAAGAAGAAATGTGGATATTACGAATTGTAGTCACTTGAACACCAATCATTACAATGACTGCATTCATTTTGATTGTACTGCAGCTTAGATCCAGCTGCGTTGTTATTGTTGGATATTATTAAAGTAATTGTTAGAATGAGCGAATACTTTACCTGTAAAGCTCTTCCATTTCAATCACTCTTAAACAGTTTTTTTTTTATCTGTTCCTTGCAGGTTTGCCCTGTTAGTACATCTCCTCTGGCTGCATTTCGCAGCAGAAAGCTTCATTCGAGGAGAGGAGGTCCACAGGAAGCCCAACATTGTCCTGATGATGGTGGATGACTTGGGCATCGGTGACATTGGCTGCTACGGCAATGATTCCATCAGGTGAGTATTGGCTGTGATCATTCTGATCACGTTTTTCTTTCTTCAACTGTGTACATGCCAATAGGACATGCACTGGTTAATCATTAACATGCCTGCTCACTAAAGTGTAAAAGCTAAAGAATTGACTGGGTGAGTGCTGCAAGCAATGTCAGCAAATCCACATGGATCAGAAAAAAAAATCAATCTATCATTGAACTACTTTTGATTTTAGTTATGTAATTTGTGACTACTTTCTGATTGCATTGATTGAAATCAAGAGTTAAGAAAAGAACGGAATAGTCCTGTCTGCATCTGGATACATTCGATTCAACTCTCTTGTAGGGGTCAGAGCCAGGGAGGTGACTTCTATTTCACTACAACTGTGTGACTGTAGACCAACAGTATTCAATATCTCATTCCTATCGTTTACACTGAGTTCAACGTTCAGGTGAGGTTTGCTGTCGTCTTATCATTTCATTTCGGACATGTTGAAAACATTTGTGCAAAAAATGTACGCTCTCCGATAAGAAATATACAGATGCTCACATACATTTACATAAACATATTTGAGCCCAGAACAAGCGGTAAAATTGTTTCATGAAAATACACTTAGCAAAATATATAGTCCGAGTGTTCCCACATTTATGCATACAGAAGAAAAGCTAAATTCTTCAATATTGTATCAGTGTTTCAGATTGCTACAAAAAGATGCTATTGCATTGAACTTGATCACTGGTGTACAGCCATGTGGAAAACTGTGAAACTGTGGGCTAAGAAGTCCCTTAATATTAACAGGAGTTTGTTTTTAACACACTAACAGAGCCGTGCAGGCCTGCGTGCTTCATCCTAACAGTGAGGCTATCGAGCAGCTTTATTATGCTGCGGGGAAATGTTTGCCGGTACCGTTTGAGCCCATTTGCCTCCTCAGAGCAGGGCTGCTGCAAATCAATATAAAGTAGCTGTGAGTGATCGCCATTATCCTGCGGTGGAGGACGCTGCCTGCATCCAAAGGCCACCGAATTATCAGATATGCTGCATGTGGTGGTTTTGCAATTCATTATGTCAGCTCCCATTGTTTTGTTTGTTTGTTTGGGTTTTTTTATACCTTAATGTGTCTGCTGTCTGTTGGTTTTTACTGTTTGCAGGACTCCGAACATCGACAGGCTGGCCTCTGAAGGGGTGAAGCTGACTCAGCACATCGCAGCTGCTCCTCTTTGCACGCCGAGCAGAGCCGCTTTTGTGACGGGCCGCTACGCAGTCCGTTCAGGTAGCAAACACGAATAATCGCAGCTTCAACCTGGTGTTTAATGTTGTCTTGTTCGGCCATTCCATTCTTGCATATCTGTTCGTCTGTTACCCAGGAATGACGAGCGTGGGGCGCGTCCAGGTGCTGCTGTTTCTGGGAGGCTCTGGGGGGCTTCCCCCTGACGAGACCACCTTTGCTAAAAGGCTTCAGCAGCAAGGATACACCACTGGTCTAGTGGGTGAGAAAACATAATGTGAACATTTATTTCTTGAGAGTGAATTTAGTCCACCTGGTGAAAAGAGCGTAGTTTTTCTCCAGTATATCATGTAAGAGTTGAGCAGATTGTTCAGAATGTCATGTTGAACGTTTACAGAACATTCGAGTTTTGACTGTAGCTCAGTCTGTGGTCGACTTCTCCTTGTTTCTACTTGTCTGTGTGGCTTGGAGTAATAAGAAAACCTTGTTGTGCATACGGAGGCAATTTGCCATCAACAGTTTCACACTTTTACAAGCGCTGGCAGCACGTAAACCATATGGTTCTGCATACGGCTGGCACCGCTTCGCGAAAGTAATTCCACGACGGGATTAATGTGCTCACAGTTCTCGGTGATCCAGCGATGCTCTTGAGTTTGGGCTTTCGGGGAGACTTTCTGTGTGGAGTTTGCATGTTCTGCCAGTATATCACATTATTTGCTGACTTGATCTCATTTTATTGTTTGAAATCATGTTTCTGGGTGTTTTCCATTTGCTGTAAATCTGCAGGTAAATGGCACCTGGGTGTGAGCTGTGAGCGCAGAGGGGATCACTGCCATCACCCCAACCAGCACGGCTTCAGCTACTTCTACGGCCTGCCGTTTACTCTGTTCAATGACTGCGTGTCAGGGGAGGGCAGCGACGTGCTGGCAGACCTCCAGGAAAAACTCCAAAATCTGGCCATGCTGTTTGGACTCACTCTGGTGAGTGTGTCCTCCTTTCTATTTCATGGACGTGGCTACACTAAGCTTCGAGAAACAAACATGGGGGCATGCGTTTTTAAATATTGTGATCTCAAACAAAAAAAAAAAAAAGGGAAGTGCATTTGTCTTATGAGACTATGAGCAAGAATTTAGAAAACAAAGAGTTGTTGTGCCGCTCAGCCCTAAGCAAACCAACTGATGTGTAATCACGGAGACATGTGCCAAAGGGCTGGAAAGACTGAGAACAGAAGTTGCAGTTGTGAAACGGAGTCATACCAGCCAGAAAGTTGTTTTGGGGGGGGGGAGCACGATGTCGAATGCAAAATTTGGCAATGGCGGGTACCTGTGGGATGGATTGGAAGCAGCTGTGCCACAAACAAAGCAAACAAAAACAAGCTTGAAACAATCGCGACGTAGAACCCCAAAATATAAAATACAGACGAATAACTTAAGAAGATCGGCTCACCCGAACAAAAAGTACCTTCATTTAGTTCAACTTAACATGTATAAGTGTGAATATTAACTCTATTAGGAACAGAGGACACGATGTACTGTTTTCACCTATTAAACATGACCGCTTTGGCCTGTTCTGTCATCTAGTGGCTGCATCATGAAACTGCACGCAGTTTGTCTCTGATTCATCTGTCAACATTTTCAGACCTTAATTTGTCATAGTTATGTGCTTCAGTGCAGTTTAAGTACATTTGGTTTGCTTGTTCAAATGCATAAAGTGTTGTGACGGTCGGCTGAAAATAAGCGTGGAAAAGCTGTCAGAAGAAGCCTTTTTACTGAGAGGAACGTATCTCTAAACCCAACGTTTGAATGTCTGTATTTTTAGGTGTGTGTCCATGTATGTGGCCTGTTTGAAGCCAGGCCGTGGCTCGTGGTGCCACTTTTATTTCTCACCATCCTAGCAACCGCAGTGTGGTATGTGCCCTTTAAGCTGGTGCCAACCTGGAACTGCATCATCATGAGGAACCAAGAAGTCATTGAACAGCCAATGACAGTGGAGACCCTGCCCCAGAGACTGCTGGGAGAAGCTCAGAATTTTATAAGGAGGTAGGAATGCATGTTTTGTTTTTGTAGTTGTGTTTTCAGAAAAGAAAAATGGCTGAAGGTTGTTGAGCTTCTTATCTTGAGTTATGGTTTGACTACAGATTGATGAGTGTTGGTAAAACTGAGATCAATATGATATATTTTACTTTTTGGGCTTGACAAATAATTCTGCATGAATGAAATCGTCATCCTTCAGTTCCGTAGTTAATATATTTTTTGCAACATGAATGCACATTTCATTGTTTGTCACAGATGTGTATATAAGGAGTTTTCTTTGCTTCCCAGGAATGCCGATCGTCCCTTCCTCCTCTTTTTCTCGTTGGCTCACGTTCACGTGCCGCTGTTCAAAAATCCTGCCTTTGCTGGCAAGAGTCGCCACGGTCGCTATGGTGACAATCTGGAGGAGATGGACTGGATGATTGGTGAGTTAGTGGTGTATGTGGTAATATGTCGTGTGAAGCATCGGTGGTGAATAACCCAGATCGACATTTTCAGAAAACGGCAGCGTGTATGAATTACAGACATGTTTTTTTTTAAATGATGATTAAGAAAGTCGTTGGAGAGTTAATTCTCCTGTACAGAGATTAAAATCAAGTCCCATCATCTAACTTGCTGTCCTGTGTGTAGGTCAGCTAACGGAGACAGTGGACTCCCTCGGACTGGCCAGCAATACTCTGATATACTTCACATCAGACCACGGTGGACACCTGGAGGACTCCGATTCCACCACTGGACAGAAAGGAGGCTGGAACAGTTTATACAAAGGTCAACCACATTTGAAGACATTATTTCACTGATGGATACTGAATTTGCAAACGTTTGAGGGTTGAGCTTTACTGTTTCCTGCTGCCTTGCCTGTAGGGGGGAAGGCCATGGGGGGCTGGGAAGGAGGCATCCGGGTCCCGGGGATTTTCCGCTGGCCTGGCAGACTGGCAGCAGGAAGAGTTGTGGATGAGCCCACCAGCCTCATGGATCTGTACCCCACCCTGAAATATTTAGCTGAGGATACACTGCCTGACAGGTGGGGACTTTTCTGCATGAGTCTTATTTCTATTGCATTGTTTCCAGATACATTGATAAAAGGAAGCATTTTCTTCCCCCAGAGGTTTTTTTTTCCCCCTCTGTAAATGCGAACAGTTGAAATTATGCATTGTTGCAAAACAGGAAAGAACCACGGCCATCTGGTTACTCTTAACTCGTCTCTAGCTGCATCTGAACTCACTCCCTTTGTCAGAAAAACAACTATTTGATGGGAGACATGAACCAAGATTTCCTACAGGTTATAATTTGATGTGAACTGCAGGTTATACCTAAACTAAACGTTCCTCACTCAGGCTGTTAGACGGCCATAACCTCATGCCGCTGCTGGAGGGAAAAGTTGGACGATCGGACCATGAATTCATGTTTCACTACTGTGGCATTTACCTGAACGCTGTGCGATGGCACCCGCCTGGAAGTAAGTCTGCACACACACACACACTCACC
>NC_043760.1:20795242-20892742 GCF_902148845.1 Salarias fasciatus
AACTCTCAATACGCACACACACACACACACACACACGCACATGTAGAGTGAGCAGAGAAGATGAGGAAATACACCACTTCTGATTGACTCTAAGCCTGTTTCAATCTCTGCACGTCTGCCCTTGTGTCTAAATGTAGATGTTCTGATCAGAGACCTGCAGCGGGGGGAACGCGGCTAGTCGCACACCAAGGCCGTGTTAGATTTTTGCGCACGTGCGCGTCTTAGCGTGGTACATCGCAGTTTAAGCATGTGCCATGTTGTGTGCCATGTGTTCAGAATTGCCTCTCGCAGGGGACGAGGCTGCAAGGCGGGGAGCAAGGCATGTCAACGCACAGACACGCATGTACTCCCGTGCACACATAATTAAACTACAAAGAGTCTCACACCGAGTTACTCACAAATGTAGATCCACCTTTGAATCACTGGCACAACATTGTCAAACCTACAAATCAACACAACGAGTGCAGCAAACTTCAACAGCAGTGACAGGAAGTGTTTGGGGAGGTGGGGTCTGATGGGGAGCAGATTGCTAAATAACCAAGCTAATGGGACAATTGTGGCCTGTCACATGCACACCCACACATATATACACACACACACACACACACACACACAAACCATGCTTAACCTCTCTTCCTGTGTTTGTGCCTCTTAAAGTGACAGAATTTGGCTCCATCGCGCTCATCTGTTTTTCAGCTCAGCGCCGGAGAGAAAGCAGCTCTCCGGCTTTCTGTTGCAGAGGCACGAAAAAAACTGCAGAAAAATGCTAAATTACTCCCAGTTAGTGTCAGAGCGGCGTGTGTAATTTAGGAGAATTACAGGTTCTCAGAGAGCAACTCAATTACACATCTGACACCTAAAATACAAACGCACATGTGCACACCCGTCTTTACAGCATCGCTTGTGGGGCCCCAGACCTGAACCGCCCCAACAGGATGCCGTCTCCTAAACCTGATCCAACTCCTACCTTCACCTCACTGTAACCTTAACCCTAAAATCACATTTTAACCCTCAAAGTGTTTGCGTTCTCCTCTCACAGCGAGATTATCCCTGGTTTGAGTCCGGGCTGTGGGTGTGCCCCCCCCCCCCCCCCCCCCCCCTCCAGCTGGGATTGACTCCAGCCCCCCCGTGAATTGCACGAAGCAGCTTAGACGCTGGAAGGATGATGAGTCCAACATTTTGGGCCTCACAAGGCAGGTCAAACTCCCTGACTGTAACACACACACACACACACACACACACACACACACACACACACACACACACACACAGATAAACGAAGCATACATGTTTTTGGTCAGGCTGCAGATGTCACAGGACGCCGGTTTTACTTACTGAAAATGTATGGCTGGCATGTGTGTGCGCTGCCAGTCTTTAAGGTTAGAATTTGCCTTCCTTTGTTGAGACAGTTGATTCGGTTTAGTCTGATTTCAATTAGGTCAAAAAGCGCCACATGGCTGGTGGACTGTGATCATATTGATGTTTTTGAGGCATATGTTTGCACGTAAATCCAGAAATTTGTTTTTCCGTTGACCAGCTATGATCAACAGAGACCTCGTCCTTATTTTCTGAGCTGAACAGAAACAAACTCCAGGTGGCTCCTTCGTTCCAGCTGTCAGTAGAGTTTATGATCAACTACATTTTGCACGCAGCAAATATTTAAAGAATATATGTAGAATCAAGTTGAACTGAGGCTATTTAGTGGCATTGGAAGTGAAGAGGACAATATTAAATTTGATCATATAAATTAAACGAAGTACTGGAAAACGCTGCAAGGGCACAAAATAAATATTTCAAATTAACCCAGGCACAAACGAATAATTCTAAATATTTTAAAAGAAGCAAACGCAAGTTAATATAATTTAAAGAAAAGTTCCTCATAGCAAAAACAAAATATCTACACAAAGAAAGACAGAAGTTTAGACGGATACAACGAAAACACATTTCGAAACCTTCATTATCTGTGTGATCAGGTCTCCCCTCTGTAATTCATCACGACAGGGTCCAGTCTATTGAGGAGCAGAGGCACCAGGGAAGGGCCGGGATGAATAATGGAAAGATGGTGCGATGGTCAGTGAGAGAGAGAGAGCGACGGGAGACGTGCGACGAAATGAATATTTGTGGTAGCTGCTGTGAAGAAGAGCTTGAGGTGTGACCAACAAGATACAGACTGGCCTGACAGATTCAACAAAAACTGTCTTTTGTTACCCGTGGGATGGTGAGGAATAAAGAAAGAGCAGCAGGGAGGATGAGCGATGGCAAAATTATCTTGAAGAATGACACCAGCCTTTGTTATGCTACTTCATATGAGAGACAGATGAGCAGGAATGAGGAAGGAGAAAAATACTCATACGGCTATGATTTTGGAACAAATGAAAGATTGATGGAGACGAGCTAGAATGAGGTTGACAGGCAGAAAATAATTTTGAGATTGACTAGAACCCCTGTGTCTCAATCTGAGGGGAGAGAAAAGACAGATCAAAATGAAAAAGTCGCATGTGAGCAGGTATACATGGAGCTAGACACTGAGAAGAAACACTGTTTGAACTCATTTCTAATATCAGTTATCATATTCAGGAGGCAATTCCATCTGACGATGGGAAAAGGCATCCTCAAACGGGAAGCCACACACTCACATTCACATCTATGAGCGATGCTAAAGAGCAAGTCACAGCAACGGCAAGCTTTTGGACTCTTTGAGGTCATTTGAGGAAACCCACACATGAACAGGGAGAACGTGAAAGACTCTCTGTGAGTCAAGGCCACTGCTAACCGCTCCATCAGAAACATCCCGCGGCATTTTAAATAGATGCAAAAACAAAAATATCAAAAGGAACAGTGTCAAGGCCAGAATCTTTGCCAAAGGGCCTCGCTGGAGCGTTACTTCTTAAACATTTAGTCATCTGGGGATCTCATGTATATTGAGATCCACCAGTTCTGTATGGAGTTTGCATGTTCTCCCTGCGTGTGTATGTCTGTGATGGACTGGTGTTCTGGCCAGGGTGTGCCCTGCCTTTGCCCTTAAGTAACTGGGATTGGCTCCAGCACCTCGTGACTCTTAACAGGATTAGTGGCACACAAAAAAAGGATAGTTAGTTAGTTAGCTTTGTTTTAAAGTCAGAATTATTCAGTCCTATGAATCAATTATGTTACAGTATTAAAAAAAAATGCAGAAGTCATCATAGGAACTCTGAGATTATTTTGGTACCAACATGTAGGCTTTACCCAATAGGGTATCAGAGAGATTTTTTTATTTATTTTTTGACAGTTAAATTTAATTGCTCCTCTACTGGTCCCTGATGGGAAACCTGAATGAACAAAGTTTTTGAACTCATGTAATAAACCAAATCCCCCTGAACAGAGCCTTTCGCCTTGGGGCTTTGGCGTTAACTAAAGCACCAACTTCTTGGATTTTCAAGTCTTTTTCTTGAAGAGTTCCGACTTTTAAATCAGCCTCGATCAGAGTGAGATATTCGACATGCATGACTACTTGTGGCCATGTAGTGGAGATGTGTCGGTCATCCTGCGTGTTGGAAGAGAGGACCGAGGGAGAGGGTCGCTTCTCGCACGGAGACACGTCATCCCGGAGTGGAAAGAGAGAGGACGTGACAGATTGGAGGAGTAAGAAGGAGAGGCAGCCTTTCTGAGAGATGGCTGAAGAGCGGCAGAAGTATTTGTCATCGCCGGCGAGACGAGAGGAGGAGGAGAGCGAAATGAACTGAGGGATGAACGAGAGGGGGACAGAGTGAGCGAGTGAGCGGAAGGGACATAAGGAGAGATGGAGAGGAGTTCAGAGGGCATAATAATGACAAAATGACAAGGAGATGATCGAAGCATGGGTCATGTTTACCCACAGGAGAGGGAGAGAGAGAGAGAGATGCCGAGGAGTCTGGAGGCAGGGAGGCGACGGCGCACTGAAGGGTCACTCTGTTTACGGGGAGAAGGAGAGATTGAGGGATATTGATGTGAGGACGGAGGAGAGAGATGAAGAGAGACAGTCGGGGATGGAGAGAGGGCCTCTGGCTCTGAAAAAGAGAAGGGGTTGATGAAGCAGAGGAATGATGAGAGCCTGAGAGGGGGGAGCAGTCACAGACGGGAGAGAAAGAGGGGTGATAGGAAGAATAGTTAAAGGGAAGGAGAGAAAGAAAGAGATGCTGAAATCCATTGAGAATATGTAGCTCATTGCGCAAAGGCAGGCTTTGATGTCTTAGAAAGATTTGTGAAACATGAGGGATTCAGTCCGCGGCAAAGACACGGTTTTGTTTTGGGAGTTTTTTTTAATCCAGAGGAGACGAGAAAGGCACCGAGAACCCAAGAGTGATTTATCTGTGTCAGAAGATAGAAGAACAAGGTAGCGAGATGACTACAGAACTAGAGAAGGGCTCTCCTCCGAGCTGAGGAGGAGAGAGATGAGTATCTGTAAAGCATTTGTTCGAGCTAGATGGGAGCGGACCTCTGTGCTCCCCTGAAAAACCCTCAAAATTTAAGAAATCAATAACAGTCTGAGAACCCATATCAAACAGAATCACCCACCTGCACCAAACTGGGCCTTTTGAGAAATATATTTAAACTCGTAGCTTTACTATAGCAGTAGAGAAATGGTACGAAGCAACCTAATGAACTGAGATGATCAGAAAATACCGATGTTAAACAAACTATGCTTTAATTTAAGAAAAAAGTAGACAGATAAAATTGAAGTCAGAAAGAAAATAATTTTATGGTTACATAAATATTTCATGTCTTACATCTTATATATGACTTTTAATAGGTGTTTTTCCACTCTTCTTACAGATTTGCACAATGCTTTTTCTTTTTTATACATTTAAAAGCAGGCTAAGTGCTATATAATATACAATATATAAAATATATTTGCTATTTGCACAAAAAGTAGCCTATGGATCTGTTTGAAACCAGACATGCTGCAGCTTATTTTGCATGCACAGTGCACATCGTGAAATATACAGTCAAAAGCTTAAAACACTCTGGTGTTATTGTTATGAGAAATGAGAAGCAGAAGTGCTGATTATTGACGTAATTAAGACAAATTCTGGTAATACTGTGCAAGTCGTGTCTCACTAGAACACTGAAATTCACTTAACGTTAATTTCAAGATTCAGGGGAATAAATTAGTATATTGACAAACACTTTAAAAGCCACTATCAAACTTGAAAAGCGATTACTCCAATCTACCCCTCTTCTGTGTCAAAACGTTTGATTCTTCACATTTGAGTCACCACCATCTTACAAAAGGCACAGAGAACACAGATACTTGACAAACATAGAGCAGGAACAGTGCATTGTAACATATTACTTAAAAAAAAGACATTCCTCACTTATCTTCCACTGTTTTATTTATCTGTTTATTTCTCTATTTATTTATTTATTTATTTATTGGCCCTCTGGAACTGAAATACCGGCAGAATTAATTGTTGTGTTCCTACAAAATCCCCCGTCATTATATCACTTATTCTTTATTCGTCTGTCTTTTCCATCATAATCACATTGGTCGTAACTCAATCTCTGGCTATAAGAATGCTTATTTTGCGTTCGTTGTTTGAACTCTGCACAGGTTCACCTGATTGTGTTTGGCGAGGCAGATTTGAATGAGGGCGGGGGACGTTGTCCCAGAGAGTGAGTGACGGCCTGAGAGGAAAAAAAAAACAGATGAGACAAGAACGGAGAGACTGCTGAGTCACATGGATGGGAGGAAAATGTGGTAATGAGGGAGGTTAAAGAAGCCAGGGGTGGGTTAGAGGAGATAAATGGGACAAAGAGTGGGGTGGGACAAAAGAGAATGAGAGGCAGAAGGGGAATTGGAAGGTGCACTGAGGGAGGAAAGAGGAGAGGAGGATGGGAGGATGAAGCAGTGGCAGGCATGAGCTCATGCTCTGCTGTCATTAGCAGAGTATGTAGGTCATGCCTTTTCTCTCCCTCCTGATGATTTAGGCTCCGAGCACACCTGTTTGTTTCTGATCCCATCAGAAAAGGGCTCAAGTGAGTGTCTGTGTGTGTGTGTGGATTGTTTGGTCACGGTGTGAGTGCTGATGCAAAAAACATGAAGTAGACGTGATTTAATGTTTTTCTAAGGTGACGCATCAGATCCAACGAATTCTGATGCATCGTTTTAATAACTTAATTTCTCAGACAATTAAAGTTGAACTTCTCATAGTTACAGTCATATATGCATTGTGCCCTTTCCAAGAAGGGCCAAGGTCGTCTCTATTTTTCTAGCCAGCTGAGGTCCTTCATGCATCTGCCTCACTCTGCTGAAGGCCGTCGATGTTTGCAGTGTTTTGGTTAATTTCATCTTTTCTGTGCTTATATTAGTCACCATTAAGCCTGGTACATATTAATATTTTATGTTATTTATTCAGTTTATTCTGCCTTATTTGACGTTTAACTTTCTTTCTATTTATTCTGCGGTAATTCAGTGCAGAGCGATGCTGAAGGGAATGTCCCTCTGGGTCTAATAAAGTATTTGTATTCTATTCTGTTCTCTTCTGTTCGATCAAACAGAAGCTCAGAGGAGACGGAGCTTTTTCTGTTGTGGAATGAGCTACGACTTCACATCAGACGAACTCTGTCTCTGTCTATTTTAAAACTAATATTAAGACCCAATTCTACTCGTTGGCTTTCACCTTGAGACTCTGCTTCAGTTTTTAGCGTCACCATTTTCTCATTTCTTTTATTTTATTGCTTCACATCTTTTGATTTTAGGTATTTATGTCTATTCATTTCTTGCATTTTGTTGCAGTGGTGTTTGTTTTTAAAGTGCTTTTTCAGACCAAAACCACACAAAGCACTGCAAAATTGGGCTTTAGTCCTCTGATTTATTCCAGTCTAATCTAGTCCCTGAGTGCTGTACAAAAGATGTTTAATTCCACATTAACATCAACCACATTTAAAATCAGGAAGACGCTAAAGAAAAAATATTAAGTACTGATTCAAAAATACACAGTGTCACAGGGTAAAGAAATGTGCACACAAAATCAGTGTCCTTTGGCCTACATGTTGTTGAATACTATATGTACAATGTACAGTAGTTTTCGGTGGACGGTGCTGATGTCTGATCAGTACTTTTCATTATGATGATACAGCATTAACACCAGTTTCATAAAACGTTATAGAATATGGTCAGCTCCTCTGATAAAGCTTTGGAAGTGTTGGTCTCGATGAAAACAGTTCAAATTGGCATCAAAACATTAAAAAGATGAAAGTCAGCAGTGTATTAGTCAATCGCTGGCTTTTTCATTCTGTTTCTTGCACAGGTTTTATTTTTGTGTCGGTTCTTTGATGGTTAGATCAAGCACTTTTATCAGTTAAAGTCAAAGTGTTGCACCATCAGATAATCCTAAACACTTTGCTTTGTGGATTAGAGCAACGCAGAGAGAATAGCGTGCTTTAAAAATCTTCCAGTAAATACAAAATGTGACATCAAAAGGTTTGTTTAAGGACTATATCAAATATGAATGATAACATCATGAAAGGCGGGACTGAGAAACACAGAGGAACAAGATAAATTAAATCATTTTTATTAGAGTGTTTTCTAATAAGGCTTCTGATGTTTTTGTGGCGGAGATTTCCAAAACGATCTGAAAAATCTCATCATTGCTTTCAAGCAAAAATTGAAGAACAACTACCAGATCCTGAATGCTGAATGAATGACAGGCAGATAGACGTGCATGAGTGGAAGTAATTTGTAGCTTTATCAATAAGAGGAAAGGATTTAACATTGATGTGATGTGAGCTCTTCTGTTGGTGTTGAACCAGTTTTTTTTAAACCACTACAAAGTCATCATGGTGAAATAAAGGCATTGTTGATCACTTCAATTTCTTTTTTAAATACGATGTCGTTTTGATCAAGTAATTTCAGGTAAAGATACATAGACAGCTCTAAAAAGACATCCAGGTGTCTCAGTTTGGTTTTGAAGTTTGAGGAGAGTTTCTGCAGGAGTGAAAATGTTTTTTGTTTTAAGAAAAAGAAAAAAATCACACAATTAATGCATTTTATATGGAAAAGTCAGCCAAATGTGAGTAAAAATGTTTAATTGGCAAAAATCAGACATAAACTGCAGTGACTCTTTAAAGCGATACTTCAACATTTTGGCAAATTGGCCCATTTAGCACAATTCCTTAATCATTTCGAACAGCATACTTACTTTTTCTGTGAGGGCAAGCTGTTGTTTATTTAGAGGTGAGTCGGGGAAGGTTTTTGGGACTGACACAATGGAGGTGAATGGTATTTTTGTTCCCCCTCGTCAAACTCATCAAATACACAATCCAACAACCCCAAAACACTCTGGTGGACACGTTATAATCCGCACATTCACTACGCTGTGAAATATTAATGCAAAATTACCAAATTGAGTTGTTTATGCAAAGATTGCTAAGACGGAACTACTTACTAAACATGGCGTCTGGGCGTAGTGATTTCGAAAGAAAAAGTAGTTCCCAGTATTTGCTTCAGTGCCGTAACGCTACAATATTATTTGTTGGTGTTTCACAGCGTAGGGAATGTGCAGATTATAACATGTCCACCAAAGTGTTTTGGGGTTGTTGGATTGTGTATTTGATGAGTTTGACGAGGGGGAACAAAAATACCATCCACTTCCATTGTGTCCATCCCGAAAACCTTCCCAGACTCGCCTCTGAATATAACAACAGCTCGCCCTCACAAAAAAAGTAAGTATGCTGTTCGAAATGACTAAGGAATTGCGCTAAATGGGCCAATTTGCTAAAATGTTGAAGTATCCCTTTAAGGGAGATCCTTTATTATTTCAAACGCCACAAGATGAAATCTAACAAACAGAAGTCTTGATGGCCACATGTTTGACGCCGGAAATCATTGTTTTTTTACATTCAGAAATCAACAGTTAACCAGGTTCTTATATCCTTCTGAAGCCAATTCAATGCAACACAGAGTAAGGCTCAGGAAAACAAAACATGTTAGGGTTTGTTCTCATACAGTAGTCATTTAACAAGCACAATAGATAAAGAGGGAGAAAACAAACATAATTGCTAGTTTAGTACAGAAAATCCCCCTCTGCTGTGTCTTGTATTTATATCTCATTAATGAGACATAATGTGAGTGCGTTTGATGTGAGCCTTATTAGCTTTATTGCTGTTTATTTGTTGTATTCTTTTTCTTTTTTTTGGTTTGATTTCCTTTTTGTTTAAGATTTTATAGCATTATTGTTGTTCTTTTCTTTATGATGTATTTATGATGTTACGCATTATGAAGTAATGCTAACTGCGGATCCAAGGAAGAGCAGTGAACTTTGTAATGTCCAATAAGGATTCAGTTTAATGATGTGGCTGGATGATGGCTTTGATTAAGCTATTCTGTTGTACATTTAGAAACTAGACAACAGTGGAGGTGGATAGCTCAGAGAAATTACGTTTACCAGCACTGATGATACTTCTCAGATGAATCCAAGAATTGTGGGATTTATCTGCACATGAACATTTTAAGATCTTGATCAGTGGGAAGGACGGCTCAGTGCAGCATTAGTTGGTAGTGCAGAAAGTATGCTTCTAAGAGGCCTTTCTATGAGGAAATTGCAAATTTTTCCACATCTGCAACAGTCGTCATTGCTGTTGAGCTTTTACTTGACTTGATCATTTAAGTGTAATTTTGCTGAGCAGAAAAGAGTTGTAATTTAAAAATCAAAAGTGGTTTGAAATGGCAGTCAGAGAAAGCAGTGAACATAAAATAAAAGAAATGGAATGTGTGTGTGTGTGTGTGTGTGTGTGTGTTTGTGCGTGTGTGTTTGTGTGTGTTTTCTGTCACACATATGGAAAGGAAAGTCTGCAGAGTTTGCTGTAAAGTTGTTTATGAGCAGTGAGATCCACTGAGCAGCGACAGGAACTCTGGAGTTGCTGTTCTGTTGGAGGGCGCTTTTTAAAGAACCACGTCACTGATTCATGCTGTAGCTTTACTCCACCCTCCTTTTTTCATCCATGCAAACAGCTCTGTTTTGAAATCGTCCGCAAATGTCTGGCTATGTTGGATCAAATTAGTTTGTGGCTCAAAAAACCTCAAATCGCTATCGCTGAGTCTGGTTCAGTGACCAGAGGTCAAAGTTATCCCACATGCTGACAGCAACATGGAGAAGTTTAAGCAAAATTTGTCTGTAAATCACACAAAACTCTTGCATCACATCTCAGTTTCCTTACAGTAAAGGTCTCCACCTTTATCTTTTACAATAATCTTAAAAAGAAAAAGAGGGAAGAAAAGATGTCATATAGATACCTCAGTTATTAAAATCTGTGTCCCTTGGTAAGAGGTAATGGTCGCTCACTTATAGAAAATAGCTTCGTCAATTTGGCATGAAATTAGTCCAGCTGTACCTACAGTTCAGCATTTTCTGCACAATTGATTTATCTTCCCCGTAGTTTGTGACGGACTCAGATCTGGTCTGAAACGCTCGCCGTCCTGCTCTCAGCGGGCTCAAACTTTCAGACATCATGTCACCGCCGTGACGTGAACACAGGTGTTGCTGTTGCTGACAGCTGATTAAAAACACACCACATCGCTGGCTGACGCAACAACGTGACAAATCTCTCCCGTATCCCAGGCAGCATGTAACAAAACTTTATGACGGTAATCAGGTGGCAACATACAGAGATCTGTAGTGAATGCTGCAATCAAACAAAAAGAATAAACTCCCTATAACGGGGTTTAGCTTCGGGGTCGAAAATCTTTAAAGAACAAGGTTTATGAAGGCCTGACGCACAAAGATCCTCAGATGGAGTCACAGTCACAGTGTGCTGTACGCTTGTTCCGTCTCGTTCTGATGACTTTCTCCATTTCTTCATTCCTCTCTTTCGGTACAAACTTTCAGGGAAACAATCCCACCTCACGTTGGCATGCACAAATAAATGTGACCAGCAAGCATGAATTCATTTATTTCTTTTACTTTGCATGCTTCAGGTGAAAGATATTGACTTTCTGCAATGACTATAAAACAGGAGAGGAGGAATCACTGCTCTTTTTTTTTTTTGCCCACATTCAGTTACCATGACAACAAATTGCAAAAAAAAAACAAGGAACAGCCCAGAGAATAAATTCGACACTACGACTCGTTTCTGTTTTGTTGAAACTGGAAAGTCTTCCATAATTTAGGAGAAGCTTTTGCACCCTGTATGCATTTAATTTTAGATAGAATATGCTTATTTTCTGCATATAAACATTCCTCACAGCTTTAATCTTCCTCTTCCAGTTGTGTTTTTTTCACTTTATTTCCAGACTAAAATCGTTTTGCTTCAAGTTCGCGTCGGTCAAAGGTTGAAGGCTGGATTGTGCTCATCAGTCAGATGACAAGACTACCGTATCAAAGTAGATCCTAAGGCTACGGTGTATGTTTTAAATTTCCCCAACTTGAAATGTTTAGGAACAGTTGATCTGTGCAGCATATTGAAGTCGGCAACAGCCGGTGAATCTGAATCAGCCCGGTAAGTAGAGTTGGCAGCCAGACTCCTCTGTTTGTCTGTCTGTCTGAAATATGAAGGGCGATCGCTTCAGGGGACATTTCCTTTCTTCTCTCCACGCCCTCCTGCTTTGTCTTTCTGTGTTTTACTGTTTTATTCCACCTATTGATCTGTTAGCTCCTTCTTTATTTATTTATTTATTTTTTTTAATGGTCTTTTCTCGAGTCAGTTCTCCATTCTTGCTTCCATGACCCTTTGTCATCTGTCCCTAATCTGTCTTCCTTAAATATTTATTCATGTTAGATATTCAGATGCAGGCTGATTTCCACTACAAAATATCTATATGGTGATCTTTTAAAAGGAACTTCACATGACAAGAGCGTAACGTAAATTCGCCGTGGATCGGGGGGCATCTTATTTTGCCTGAAATGATGGAAAAGTTTACCTCATAATTATGACCTTCTGCCAAACTATAATCAGGAGCCTAATCTTTGTGAAACATATGGCTCTTATTAGATGTGCTAAAAGTCATCAAAAAAAGTTTTTTTTTCTTTTAAATTTATGCAACTGTAAGGGTCGCTGTGTTGTGTACGGTGTGTTTGAAGTGAGGAAGACTGGACATGTTGACGGTCGTTTGAGACATTATCGGCGTCATCTCTTTGCCCTTTATCATTTTTTATGTGTTGCACACAAATATTGGCTCTTTCACACACATCACTCAGATTATACACACAAGTATGACCAACACACACACACACACACACACACACACACATACTCACACACCACCCACCAGTCGTGCGTTGAGTCATCACCCCTCAGGTATGCTTGCTCTCTTGTTAAATCTCTAATGGCATTGGTTGCACGCCTTGCAGCCCACCATGCACACACACACACACACACACACACACACACACACAGACAGACACACACACGTGATTAGTCCCCACATTTCCATATGCACACAATAAAGAAACCTCATGCACACAGAGATAATAACCCTGCTCCGATATATTATATGCATTCATGGAAGCATCAGTGCGTGGACGAGAACAAATACGACCGTGTGCGCCGACACATCACTGTAATTGTCTACGGTTAATGTGAATGACAGCATTGTAGATTTAGTCTTTCCCTTGTAAAACATTTAGGCTGCAGCAGACAGCAAACCCGTGACTTCAGGGAAGTGAGACAGGCTCTGGGTTAGTGATGTGCACATACCAGAATACTTGTCCTAAAAAGGCCACAGTGTGTCTCTTGTTGGATTGTTTTGTATGGTCAAGTATTAACATTTACATTGGATTGAAGTTAAATGTCTTGAATGTGTTTTAGATCAAAGTTAAACGTTCATTGAAGTTAAACGTGTGCTCACACAATGAGTGGTGCTGTATCAGTGAAACGAGCTGTGGCTTTACTTGATATGGGATCGGAAAAGAAATCGGTGGCATTGCACATCACTGCTCTGGATTTCCCTTTTTTTTGCACTTTGCCCTGGATGAAAAAAACTACAATTAAAACTGGATCCACCAAAAAATACTGGCATGACTGAATTAGCACCACAGTGCTGTGATTTAAAAAAAAAAGAGAATTGAATTGAATTGAATTGAATTGAATTGAATTGAATTGAATTGAACTGAATTGGGCGTACACAGTATTGGAGTTGTTAGCACTCTCGCCTCACTGCTAGAATATCTGTGGTTTAATTTCAGGTTGGGTGGCCTTTAGGATTTTAAATATCCTCTGTGTGTGAGTTTTCTGTGGGCACTTCAATTTCCTCCCACGGCACAGCGGTTAGCACGGTGCCCTCACGGTGATATTATCCCTGCTTTAATAGTGAGGTATGTAGGTGGCCTGGTGTGTGTGTTTTCTTCCAGTCAAAAAAACCTTTGACTGGAAGGAGCTTTTTTGGTAATTTAGTGACAATATAAAAGGTTTTTAAGTGACATTAACCCTATATTTTTTTAAATTTCAATTCATATGACTGCACTCACAGTTCATTAGATATTTGATTTGATGTCAATATGATGATGTTGCCATTTGCACACCCTGTGTGATGAAAACGGCAGGTAAGCATTGTAGTAATGACAGTGTCTGAATCTCATCTACATGATATTGCTGTTACGTCACCTGTATTTCAGTGGCACTCACTCAGAGGCCAGTTCAGGATCATAATAACTCACAATAGATGTGAATATATATATATTTCTGTTCAGACTGGTAAAGTAGTTAAAACAGATGAATCTTTGCTCCGTCACACAAACCTTTGAGGCTGATGAATACGAACTGTAGCCAGAAGCTTCTTGTATAAACATGACGGCTCACAGAGCCGCCAGCTGTAGCCTTTTAGTCTCATTACTGTCTGTCCAGGGTGTCTCAGCTGAAGCAGAGGTGACATTCACATGCACGATTATCAAGCCTGAAGTCAGATTCTTGATCAATATGCGACACCTTTAATGACAGACAATGCAGTTGCCATGGATACACAACTCTGTAGATGCTCGGGCTGACGAAAAAAAAAAAAAACTATAGAAAAGGTTGTGTACATTTATTGCTTCGGTTCAATAGTTTGTGCAACATGATTGCTTTTTACTTGATCTTATTAACTCTGTTTGTGCTTTCAAGGGTCCTCTGGTTCGTATTGGCAAAATCACTGGTAATCCAATGCGACTGAAATTTATTGTGGCGCCTCTGAATGCTGGAGCCTGAATCAATATGTCACACCTCACACATGGCGACACGGAGCGGCGCAGTGTGAAGCGGGAGCCGTGGCACTGGCTGAGCGGCAATCTGGGCTTCAAGAGTGTTTCTCCATGACATCAGCCCCAATGTGTTTTGCTTCAGTTGCATCTGTGGTTTGTTGTTGTGGGAAGTTTGTGTGTGTGTGTGTGTGTGTGTGTGTGTGTGTGTGTGTGTGTGTGTGTGTGTGTGTGTGTGTGTGTGCATGTGCGCGTGTGTGTCAGAGATCAAATGGATTTACTTACACATGAGAACAAAATGATTTTAAATGGAAAGGTAGCAGATTGGTGAGGTTTAATGAAGCGGTCCTGCTGGATACTATCAGACACGAGAAGTGTTGTGAAGGTCGTCCGAAATCAGCGTACAGTCAGGTTATTATTTACTTATTATCAGTTGCTTGAAAAGGTAATTATTGTATTACATATTCTTTCTTCTAATTATGAAGCTTTGATAAACCGTGCAGCGCTCTATTATTGAATTGTTGCCATGTTGCAACAGCTAAACGGGTGTAGATCATTTTCACTAGAATTCACATTAATTGAAGGAAGTAGCGACTGAGATACAGCAGTAAATAAAATATTGGGATAAACAATAAAACAACAAAAGACAAGTCTTATGAAGATAAACCAACATTTATTTATACCCGTTAATGAAGGTCCTGCAGATAACAGAGAAACACAACTCTGCCCTGTGATGAACTGGTGATCGATGGTTAATCAGTTACTTGCTTGTTAATACCAAGAGTAGTGATGATGCTACAGTGTGGTACTTTGTAGCACATTGTTCCCATAAAGCGTTGCACATTCGGCCATGTGCATCTTGATTTATGATGTTCATTGATCTCATCATTAAAAAAAAAAAAAAAAAAAAAATTGGCTCAGATTATCCACCTTGTACTTTTCAGAACTATGCAAACTAAGCAGAGAGGCAGCGCTCTGCAAATCACACTCCGGCTTCTGCTGCAAACCGTTACAAACAGCCTTCGGTAGATTATATGGTGCCATACGATTCATAAGTCACTGTTATTCTGCAGGTCAGTGCAGAAAACTCTGTCAGCTCAGTGCCAATGCAGAAGTATTGCAACATTTAACCGTGAACAGACACGAGGGAATGATGGTATATTTAGTATATCTGGCTCTCTGTGCAGAAAGCAGAATCACGTTAGTGACTTTATTATAAATGTAGGCTGGGACAAAGGCGAGGGAATAAAAAGACATCACCTTAACTGGGGATTGATGTTATCCAGCCTTTATTGTAAGCGTGAAATGGCCCTCCCTGTCTTTCCATTTCCTCCAGTCGATGCATTTCTCTGTCTCTTATATTTTTCTCTTTTATTCTCTCCCCCACTTTGACTCACGTCTCAAAAGAAGAGATTGTATTAGCAAGGCCTCCTTTCTTGTCTCAGAGGAGAGGTGCATAATTACTGTGTCTGGGCTTTCGCCAGAGTTGCTCGGTCCTTATTGTGCTTTAAGAAACCTCATTTTCACAGCGGTGTCGCCGCACTTAAGTTTAGAAATGAAAATGGCTCAGTTGAGTTTTCACTCAGTCTTGTAAAGGTAATTGATAGAGTTCATTGTACAGCATGTGTTTCAGGTGCAGTTACACAAATTATACTTTATTACTAAATGAGCAGAGTTCTCTGAAATGTTCAACAGAGAACAGAATGTTTCGGCTTTCCTATCACTTTTAGAAAACACTTTTCAAGACACTTGGAAATGTCCCATCACCTCAAGGTTTTTTTTTTTTCTTTTTTTTTCCAGTTTCCCACAGTCTGGTGTTTGTCTTAGTGTAGAGAAAGTGTAAAAAAAAGACAGGATTGGGGATGGGAGGTTTGTACAAGGCACCAGGGACACGGGACAGTAAAACCGCTCTGATACAAGCCTCCTGCTCTCTCCGTGTTATTACGACTTCCTGATACTCGCCAGCTCCCTCTGTGTCACGGTGTCATTTATTGCTCCCACACAGAGATTTCTCTTTCATCTTTTATTATGATTTCTTCCCCTCATAGATATTCTTTTCTCAGCCTTTCTCTTATCTGTCGGTTTTTATCTCCGATTCTCTCCGTCTCTCTCTCTCTCTCTCTCTCTCTCTCTCTCTCTCTCTCTCTCTCTCTTTCTCTTTCACACACTCTCACACACACATGTGTGCACACACGGAGTGCAGAAATACTCTCCCTAATGAGATACAACAATATTCAGGTCTGGATCGCACAAACAGAGCTCCACCACTCACAGACGGCACACACACGATGTGATGAGACGCCCTCAGAGTTCTGCAGCTTATGATAATGTCTGTCTCTTCCAATTAGACACTTCTCTCTCCGTAATGTTTTCCACACTTTCACTTTTTTCCCCCCCCGTCTTTTGTCTGTCCTGTTTTTTCCCTCCGTAATTGTCTCTCTCCGTTTCCCCTCATCCATTCTCTCTCTCAGGCCCGCTATCAGCCCGTAACCTGTCTCTGACACAAAACAGATGTTTCTGCATCCCCCCTCCATTCCTGCCTGTATCTCTTCCTGCACCTCCACCTCTCCCTCCTTTTCGTTTTTTTTTTTTTTATCTCCGCTCACCTTCGGTTTTCACCGCTGTATTTTCTGTCACTGACCTTTTCCTCGCTGTCTCCAGTGTGCGTTGTTTCACGGCGCCTCCTTCTCTCTGTGTTTGATGGGACATCAACGCTTTAACAATTTCCAGAAGGCCGAGGGGCTGAGACAAATATTGTGTGACTGTCTTAGTCAGCATCGTCTTTGATGAACAAACACTCCCATAAATCCACGCTGTTAAGTTGGCCACTTAAAGCTGCTCTCGTGGCTGCGAGAGATGAAGCTGATAAGGAAACCACTTGTGGGGAGATAGGGTGCGACTCGAGATGGGGAATCTACCCACACTCTGATCGATGTGTCTCCTGCGCTGCTGAATTATTCCTGTCACACTGCAAGATTCTCTTTATCGCAGAGATTAAAACGACTTCGCCAGCAGGCGGAACACATCAAATAGATGTGTTTTTTAAAATCCACTTTAAGGAGGACTGCCTGCTGTCAGGAGAGGGTAGCTCCTCATATAGGCCTGCAACTGTCATGCATGTTAGATCTCTGATCTCTGACAGACGTTGAAGTTCCTTGCATCATTTATGCTTTGCTCTAAAGAGTCCTCTGACTCTCATGAATCTGCGGTTCTTGTCTCTATAGTGAACATGCATCCGCCTATTTATTGCCTTAATCCTCCTCGTATTTGTCTCTTTATCCGTGCGTTCCCTCGTTCCCCTTTCTTCCAACTGGTGATCCCCTACTAATCTCTTCCATCCCCCGATCACCGAAGGCGAGCTCACCTGCTGCCGAGCGCACGGTCTCATTATCCCCGCCACCTGATGAGCATGTGCTCCAGTTTGAACGCAGCTGCGAGTCTGTTTGCTGGTTTTGGTGGCGAGCGCTCAGTGTGACTTCCATTTATAATCCCGCAAAAAAAAAAAAAAAGTGGTTATTTCACACCTGCTCTGTAATTTATGTATGTAATTAAAGTATATATGCGGAGTAAAACACTGCTAAACAAGAGGACTCTGTGTGAATGGTTATGTCTGAATCGCAAGACAGATGTTTTTCAGACCCGAAGTGTCAGAACGGTTTTCAAGAAACAACATTTGAAATTTCCAAATCAGCAATCTTCCAAACATGAATCAACCAGAAAATGTGTTTCGGGTTTGTTTCTCCGGGCCGTCCCATAACACAATTGCATCACTTTGTTTCAATGCACCCTCTCCAGTCCCAGTGTGACAAGCCATTTATTCAATTTGCTGAGAGTTTCTCTTCTAAATCATTGAGTTATAATGACAACAGAAACACTCCCTTCTGCAATAATCCGAGGAAGCCTCACCTCCATAAATCCAAAAGTTCCCATCCACTTTAGTCTTCCTGGTTTATTGCAGAGAAACTTTGTTGAGGTCTTCCGTGCAGTTGTCAGTACTCAGATGCACTTTAGCACACGCGACTCAAAGAAATACCTGGTGGAAATATTGTTTTGACTCCTTAACAAGCAGGTCATCATATTTCATAACCTTTTGCACTTGTTCTTGTATAATGCAAGACAAAAATATCCATTTCTCCATCGTCTCTACAGCTTTATCAGGGAGACAGATGGATGCACGTACGCACCTTCACACCTGCAGGCATTTTAAAATTGACCAATTGACCTTATCCACGTTTTAGGACTGTGGGAGGAAGTACGCAGATAAAATTCACCCATGTAAAGGGAGAACGTGCAAAATCTGCATGGAGAGGCCCTCGAGCCTTGAACTACTAAATGAAACCACCATGATTTTCAAATACATGTCCAATGCATAAGTGAAATCCCAAAAATGAAAGAGAAGTTAAAAATCTAATCACTATCAGTACGCATGATACTGGGCTTTCCCATGTATTTCGATAGGTTCTCCATAAAGGGTTAATTATTCCTCAGCAGTAAATTAAGCTGGTATGATGACAGTGCAGAGGAAAACGAACCCTCATACTATCGTCATTTATATTGCACCATTAAAAACAAAGTGGTTTAAGTCATTAAGCGCTTTGCAAACTTTGTGCTTCTTCTAATGTGGTGTTTTTATGCTGCGCTGCAGAATGCCGCCTCAGCATTTGCGGAACACAGAAACATAACGAGCGGTAAAAAGCAACAAAATGGTAAGATTGAACCTTTAATGCTAAGGTAGTTAATTATTTAAATTTAGCAGCAGCAACACATCACCGAACATTAAAGACATGCGCAGAACACAGCTTATATGAAAGCACAGTGCATGCAATTGTGAAGCAAAAGACAATGAGAAACAGTCCCAAGAGAAGTCCATCCAGAGAGTCGGTTGGTTTAAAGAGCGCTGTAGGGTGTAGCGCTTCACTCTCACAGTGAAATGGTTCAAATCCAGGCTTTGGGGAATTTGAATGTTTATGTTTGCATTTGGGGTTAAGTGGTGACTCTGAATGGAGTGTAGATGTTAATGAGATGATGTGAGACTGTCTGTTTCACCGTGTGCTGCTGTGATGGACGGGTGAGGTTTCCAGGGTGTGCCCTGCTCACCCAGAGTCAGCTGGGACCGGCGCCAGCCTCCCGTGACACACAACACCACACTTGCTTGTGGTACAAGCAAGGAATATCCTCACAGTAGTAGCAGATCTATTTAAAATAAAAGAATCCCCGGTGTGACGATAATGAATCAATGATTAATCTTTAGTAGGCAGGGATGGATTTTTCAGGTGTTATTATACTTGTTTTCAGAGAAAAACATCTGAAATGCACATTAAACATGAACGCACAACATCTAAATGTCAAGTTTGTTTCCCCCTGAACCGCCATGTTGCGTAATTCGATGTACACCAGCAGATCTAAAATTGTTCTCAACAGATACAAGTCAAAATTGACCCAGAAATGCTTAGCGCCAATGCAAATTTGTTTTGTCCTAAAATGTGTAAAGCAATCCTATTCTTCATTAGTAAACAGCACAGATTCACAGATCTGTTTTTATCCTCAGCAGGATCAGTCAAGCTCAGATGTCACCTCAAGAATTTTTGGTGATTTTTCTTTAAAACAAAAGACTGTTAGGGAAGTTGCGTAATGTTCTCTTAAAACCACGACTCAAGACCACGCTAAGAATACAGACATCTACATGTAGCATTATTATTTTCTGTCAGTATTTTTCGAATAATTTCACCTCCTATGGTACCAGTGGAAAGACTGAAACACATCAAATGATGTGTTTTCATATTATCACAAATGTTTCACATTTAATCACATCAAAAAATAAATTTACTGAGTAGAAGAAGCACATTGACAGTTTCAAGTGACCTATACACTTTTATAATGTGTCTTGTTTCTTTTGCAGTGTTCAAGACTTTCGGTATTAGTGCAGCAGAGTCTGAACCGCTCTTCAGGGCCACACCATAACGTCGATGATCATTGAACAGATTTGAGGTCTGAGAATGGTTCACGGCCCTCTTTTGAGCAGATGCATCATTATCTGCTTTCTGAGCCCTTTAACTCGGTTTTGTTTTCCCCCGAAAGCCTTCTGGGAGTCTGGTTTGAACTGCACACACTGTGTAATAAAGCAATAATCTATTCAGAGAACAAATGAAGCAAGATATTTCCACTTTAGTGTTTAAGTGAACCCAGCTGTAGTTTCTGTTGCAACATTTTAGTAAAATATAATACATTTGGAACAGTTTCTGTTTACAGTGGACTTACCTTTTAAAACTTAGATGGTTTTTATTATCATTCTAATCTGATCAAGTCTCGTAATGCAAAGTACTTCCTTGAATGTGCTTGTGCGAGCGTACAGTATGCCGTGCAATGGTCCAGTTTCCATTCCCAGCAAAAGTAGGCCAGCGAGTTACCCATGAGTCAGTCTGTTCTCCAGAGAGCGGAGACTCCCTGACAATGACAGCATCGGCAGCAGCTGACCAACACACCCAGCCAGTGAGACACACTCACTGCTGTATCAGCTTACACATGAGAATACTATCACACATACTGTACTGTATGAAACCATCAGTACACACACACACACACACACACACACACACACACACACACACACACACACACACACACACACACACAGTGCTGACCTGTTGCTCGTGCTGAAACACACCCAGATTTTGGCCTCTGCATTATTTAGTGATAGATACTGTAGCCGTGCGTCTCCCCTTCTGTGAAAATGTGATTCTGAGTTCACTGACTCTCGGTTGAATTCCGACATGAACCGTGTTGAACTCTGTGATTCTTTTGTTTTTATTTGTTTATTCATTTTTCAAAAATTAAATACGATCTATTTATGTATGGATTGCATATTTTACACCTTTCTCCATTGTTGCAGCTATTGTTCGATTGATTTATGTTTCACTGAAAGGATCAATGTGCAGGTTCGGCTGGCATTCAGCGTTCGGGTTGCAACTATTCCCAGTCTTAAAACTCACAAAAAATATTCTATCCATTCTGGATTATCAGATAAATGTGACCAACATGTTAATTTATTTGAGACTTATGAAGATGGAATAAAAGACAATCGATTTTCGGTTAAAGTGGTAATAAAAATATATTCATTAATATTAGATTAGTCTAATCTCCTTATAATTATGTAATCTAACAGCACTGGAAAGCTTGTTTTTTTCCCCCCTTTTAAATGGTGTTACATTTATCAGGAAAATGTCCTTGTAGAATGGACAGTAAAACAAAGTAGGCCTATATGAGAACATTTTTATCACATGCTCAGCTGTGACCTCTTGCTTGCACAGTTGTTGTTCTGTCCGAGCTGCATGAATCATCCCTCCGCTGCATCTCGATGGATACCGACCTTGTCGCTGCGCAGCAGTTTTTTTCTTTTAAATTCATTCTATTAGACACAGAGATTTCCCTTCAGTAAACAGTACCATGAGGTTCAAGCATTCAAATGACTGTGAGAGGATTTTCAAAAAGGATTTTCTGCTTAATTTTCACAGATTTACACAACCGAAGGCTAAAATCAATCTGTTAGGTTTGAAAAACAATGAAGACACAACCCTTTTTTTTTTTTTAACCACCGTGAGCCTCAATGAAATGTTGCATTTCTGATGGGTCTCAGTGAAGGGTGTCAAACATAAGGCCTGCACATTAAAAGTGGGGCCAACAGAAGGTCCAGTTCCCTGCGTAACATGTGATGAGACGTGTTTGAGCGTTCAGTCTTGACAGAGATTATTTGTGCCGTTTGTATTTTTTTTTTTTTTTCTGATGTATTATTTGAAACCAATTTTAGAACAGCTTGTATTTGCGTCTCTGCTATTTCCAAGACCGTCCTTTGTCGGTAAACATGTTTACTTGCTTCTTATATTTCTGGTCACCATCTGTGTTCCCATCCGTGTGATTCTGCAAGAATCTATAAGACGACTGACTGAAGCAGCGGTTATGAAATGAAAATCAAGCAGCAAATAAATGCTGCGGCTCACTTCCTTCCACACACTCCAGCAAAAATTTCCCCTTTTCAGTCGGCTCATGACTGCACAGGTGGGTCTTTACTGAGGTACATTTTCTGCTGTCTTCATTAATGGAAGAGGAACCGAGTCGTACCCGAGGGGAAACCTATTTAAATGTGAGATTACAGGTACTCTGATTCATGCGTCGCATAATAGATAAAAGGATAGAGTGAGTTATGATTGGCCTATCTGCCCTGCTTAACATTAGATTGCACACAATTTGCCTAATAGACCTGAAGGAATGTGAAAAATAAAGCGTTCACATATCTGAGCATATCTGGAGCCACGGGGTGAAGTTATCACGTGCATGGCAGTGGGTTTTTTTTTGTTTGTTTTTTTCCCCAGCTGCAGGAATAATTTTCCAATTATTTCCAGTTATATAAGCATTATTGCTATGAAATGAAAGAATTCAGACCATTTTTATGCATTCAAATCATTAATGTTTCCTTAGAGCGGCAGAAAAAAGGAAACATTGGAAAAACACACTCATGATGGGCGACCTAATGAGGCGTCAAGATGAAATGTCTCTTTCACTCCAAAGTACGTCGTTGTGATAAAGCAACATCTATTATATCAAAGGAACGTCAGCGTCTGCGGCCTCGCAGTCTTTTTGTGCAATATTTTCAAATGATGTGTGACCTTACTGAACCTGAGTAACGTAACAGTGGCATTACAGATTCCTTTAGACAATCTGTGGCAAGTGACCACACTGTGGAGTGTTATTTTGCACTCCTGCTTCACAATGAAAAGTCCGATTCGGGACGTTTCTGTGTGGGTTTTTCTTGCACAATGCAAAAACATGTACTGTAGTTGAGTTTAACTCATTGCTCTGAATTTCCCACCCGTCGCCCGCTGGGATCGGCTCCAGCCGGGGCTGACCCTGAGTTGGGGTCAGGAGGATAATCTGTGGAAGAGTACATCTCGGAGTAAATATTCTACCTGAGTTGCATGCAGTTCTCTGTTCAGTTTGACCGAGGTCTCGACTGAGCGAGGGGAATCTCCCCGAAAAAGTTTCACTCATAAAATGAAATGTTCCACTAAGAGACTGTGTGTTTTCTTTTGCGCTCTCACACACACACACACACACACACACACACACTTACACAAGAAGAAATCATTAGAGGGGATGAGCTGCCGTCTGCGACTGAAACATAAAAGCTGGGTGGACCGTGACATGCGTGGCGTTGATCTGCCAGGTTCAGCTGGCACGATCGATCAGTCGTGACGTTATTGATGTGGACATGTGAAGGGTGGGCAGATTTAGCGGCGGTGTGTGTTTTTGCTTTACACGTTGCGGAGTGTCAGTTTCCAGGTAGAGTAGGAATAAAATATGAGGGATTTGTTCAAAAATGCTTCTGACGCATGTGTCTAAAGTGTTTTTCATGAATTACTTTCTTTTCCATGCTCCGCTGAGTCATAGCTCCATTGATTATGTTACCACTGACGCTTCCACTGGCAGCGTTGATGCACTGCCTTCATGCTGGAGGCTTTTAGTGAGAATGACAGGCTCAGAGAGCTTCCCTCCTTTAAATTGTAATGCACTTGTTTTGTCAAGTTTGAATGGCGTGAGAGCAGCGCTGGGATTGATGTGTTATTTGGCCAGAGCTGGGCTAGAGAAGGGTTCAGTGTTTTGGCTCCCTGAGCTTGACCCTCGACCTCCATCAGCTCCCCAGAGTGCCTGAATGCCACATCCTGAAATTGGACGGGAAGATATGGAAAAAGGTGTTTCCCCAAGTGGATGATTGGACTGTGTTTTTAGTTTTACATTGTGATCACTCCCAAACTTATAACGCTGTGATGATTACTTCTGCAGAAGTCATCCTTTCTGTGCTGGTATTTGCTGTAATATTAGCGGAAGCCTTTGTCCACACAGTCTCTATTTTGCTGCTGTCTCTCTCTCAGCTGCTTCTTCTGCTGCCAAGTTGTCCATGACTGCCAAAGCGTGGACCATTTTTCTGGGAAGCGTGCGGAATTGAGCTCCCGCAGATGTAAAATTCAGAACTTCATTAAGTATTGATAACTCACGCAGGCCGACATGACCTGTGTGCACCGCTGTTTGACTCCCGACTCGCCGATGAAAATTCGGCTGAACTTTCTGCTGCGAGTGAGAGGATATTTGACACATGCTGCTGACAGCTCAGCTGATGCATCACAGCAGCACTACAATAATATGAACGTGTGAACAATATAGACATCCCAGCAGAGAGACAGTAGTGTGCAAGTGAGTCATGCACATGTTACTTTTACAAGTATTTAGGTTATTTTTTTCTTGTTTCGTTTTTTGCTCCAACTGTAATCAAATTTTAAATGTAATCATTTGAAATTAAAATGTGCAGTCACTCCAGGCACAACCCTACACAGGGACCATATTCTAATCATTCTGGTAAAATCCCATAATATCTGTTCAACATTAAAAGAAATGAAACTTTAAAGTAGCCTAAAAATTAGATTCTAAAAGACAGAAGAGTACGAGCTGCATCGAAATGTTCTCCTCACTCTTATTGCTCTGCAACACTGAACCCATTCAGTAATCTCGTGTGTAAGGTCAAAGTGAAATGAATGCTAAATAAAAGGCTTTTGTGAGGCTTCATTAGTTAGTTCAGGGCTGGCAGACTTACAGTGGCACGAAGAAAAGATTAGTGATATTTTATATGCTAAGAGGGATCACAAACATGGAACCGTAAACCAGTGTGCCACAATGGATGGAGGCTCTCCAATACTGTAAAGGAGCTAATTCAAAACATGACAAGTGTTCACAGAAAACAACTGATCTCATCTAAAGAAGACTGTACACAGAGTACAGTCCCAGCGTTATTCCCCCACAACTATATTTCCCCGTAGATAAAGAGCTCAAACCGGCCGGCCCAAATGACTGGGCGGTGCATGACTGCGATGTAGATTATGAGAACTTTGATCTGCGAGCAGTTTCACATCAATGAACTTCAGAACCGCAGTGCTGAAAATCCATTCCTCCTTTTTTTTTTTTTTTTTTTCCTCAAGTTTGACAAATATCTGCGCTTTCACTGAGACGAATTGTCTCCATTTGAAGTATTCTGATCGATGAGCGCTTTGTCTGACACCAAAAACATTTGGACCTTCTTAAAGATTGGACACAGCTCTTTCCAAGTAAACCTGGAGCTGATTTCAGGTCACAAGTAATTTCAGTTTAACAGCCTTGTTTCAGGAACAAGAAGATATTAAGAATTAGCCCTGGGCCAGCTAATAGACCGTACACGAGTGTTAAATTGGCCAACATGGCTGGTCTGAGCCTCGGGAGGCCGGGGGTAGCGCCGGACAGCGTCCTCATTACATGTTTGTAATCAAAATCTCTCTGTGCTGTGATAACCCAGTCCTGAAGGTTTATTCCATGAAAGGCAAATTACCCTAAATCATCAACATGTTGATGAAAGATGTCTCTGTGTTTAAGGGTGGTGTTGACTGACACGTTTTCCTCACAGTGTAATGCGAAGCAGAAATGTGGACGTATTTTCCACAGCAGGAAAAAAAAGGGAAAATACAGTACTCTCAGTGTTTTGATTTACAGTATATATGGTGTCAGCTCCGCTGACAGCCAAGTAAACAAAAGCATTCAATAATGATTCATTCATATTTCAGTTTTTTGGGGGGTTTTATAACTTTGGGAGCATCAAAACACTCTTTTTTTTTTTTTTTTAGGTTAATAACCAAAATAGCACTTCAGTCCCACACAGAGGATGTACAGATCCTGCTGTAATTATTTTTTACTCTGTGTAAACACCAGGTGTGAGCTGAGGCAGGGCCGAGCGTGGAGCCGCTCTGCAGGCTGCAGTGAGTTTTATGGCGCTTCCCGAGGAGTGGTACATGAAGTCACCAACATGTGTCTCATCGACAGCTAAGACCCCATTTCCTGGTTTGACAGCTGAGTTAGGGATAAGACGTTTTAGCTCTCATAATATACTTCTCAAGAAAAACTTTGGCTCTCGCCCTCCCAGAAGTTGTTTCTGTCCTCTTTGAGTCCACACATAAGCATCTATTCTTTAACTGCACCACCAAACTTCAGCAACCTCTACTAAATGAAGCAAACACTGATTTTTTTTTTTTTTTTTTACACTTTTATTCGTGACTTGAAGCTGTTAACAATATAACAAGCAGTCTTCGTTGGCTAATGACACATCAAACATATAATATTATTCGTTATTCCACCCATTATTCCAAAAACAAAACTGACACTATTACAGCAGTCTTTAAAAGACGAATAATTTAGGGATAATGACGACATTAGCAGTTTAAGGAAACCCATGTGAACTACTAACTCTGTCGCATAGGCTAAAGACAGACTCTAAAAGCACACAGGAACACATTTATACAATCTTTATTATCCAAAAAAAATAACCCTTTGATGAATTGACGACATGAATGCTTTGTACCTAAAGTGTGCCTTACTTATGTGCAGAGAATGTGAGATACAGTCAGTGGTACGCTGTTCATCATGGTATCAAAGAATAAACATACAATGGAACACAAAATGAGTCAGAGAAAAGGCTTATGTTAGGACAGACTGTGATGCAGAAATCCTCATCAAATTGCAAAATACTGATATTAGTTTTCGATATTTGCAACCAAACACCACAATAGAAAATCCAATATGTCAATAACAATGCAAACATAAATTAGGTCAATATCAAAATGACATTTTTATACAGAGTATACTTTTGATTTTGCAATGTCTGAAAAATGAAAAAAAAATCTATTTTATGAATAAACACATCACGAAGCCAGAAATATGTGATGTGACATTAGATTGTCTGCAGGCTGTGAATTACAGACAGCTTTGTGGTAGGTTATCTGTTGTCTGAAGTAAGATACAGAAATGTATATATTAAGGGTGCAATTTGCCAGAGGAGGTTTGTTGAGCTGAAATCTATTGTTCTAATCTATCTATCCATCACATGATGATTAGGCCAGTCCACCAGCAGACCAGACAAAATGCATCAAATGAACGTATTTCAAAATCCAAGTGAATCAGCTTTGCAGACTACGTATCACATATCAAGAGTAACGGATCAGACTCAGCGTTGTCTCATGCCCAGAGGACAATTTTGGCTGATATCAGTCTTCCAAAGGAATTTCAAATTAAAAGATCTTGTCAGTAACAGCTGTTGGAAGGTTTTTGTTTTGCTGAAATATATTTTGTAGACTAATCTTTTCCAAGCTTTTTGAAACTGAATGTCAGATATGTACATACTTTTAGGCCTGCAACTGTCTTGCCTGCTACCAGAAACGTGGTAAAATAAATAAATGATGGAAGCCTTCCATGTATATAGATATGCATGCGGAGCCATTGAAAAGCTCCGTATGCATGTATCACTTCACTGTAGCTTAGTTTATCATTTTAATTTGCCATCATTTCTTTAGCATTATATTGACTTCTAAAAAGGGTCTTTTTGAAAATAAATACTTTTAAATCCACTTATCTGACTTATGTCCCACTGGTTTCTTCACAAATTGCACCCTCTCTATATATTTCATATTCACAGACTTCAGTTTAACTGTTGAAATGTTTAGTATAGAGGTAAATAAAGACAAAGCACCCTTATTGAGGTTTTAGATTACTAAGTTAAAAAAAAACATAGTTTGAAGTCGTGCAAATAAGTACACTGATCAAAGAATCCTTCACATAAGGGATACAATCTTAGAGCTTTTTACACATAAATACAAACGGTCTGGATTGTTGGGATCAGCCATTGCTTGGTTTATATTCAGAATCATAAGTTCTACTGTGTTGTTCAACACAAGCACAGTTCTCAACAATTGAAAATTGACCAGGCCAGGGAAACATTTGCAACTGAAAAATCAGCTGTTGATTCAGCCTTGAAAAATAATCACTGATAATTACATGTGCATTCGCATCAATGCCACAATCATGTGATGCATATCAGTTCAGAGAAGGTTTCACAAAACCAAGGCACGTCAAGGTAAGCGTGTGGCTCCACCTGCTTTAAAAACCTCTTGTTTAACACAAGTTAATTGTCTCATGCAGAGTAAAATGCACAACACTGTTTTTGGAAAATAAAAACAGGCAAAGGGGGGTCTTCTTAATTCCTGACATGAAAAAATACACAGTATCAACAACAAAGTCATACACTGAAATATATACATGAGAATTACGTTGCAGATTTTAGTTTAGCAGTGTCCTTTCTGAGATGAAGCAGTGTCTGCTGCACAGAGCTTTGCAGTTCCTTTGGGCATGAGGGACACATGGTCTTAACAGAAAAAGAGGTCATTCACAAGTTCAAAGACTGGAGGAGTCTCTTTTGGATTTGTGTGCGTGTGTGTGCATGTGTGTGTGTGTGTGTGTTTCATTATATAACGTGCAGGTAGGTTGCCTTGGTGTCCACTCCGATCACATTTTTGGCGGTGCATCTGTAAAATCCTGTGTCTCTCCCACTGGGGTTCTGTATCACCAGGGAGCCCTGAGGACTAAGATAGCGGTTGCCATAAATCCGAGGCTGACCCATCACCCTCAGCTGTGTCAGGTCTGGTGTTTCCCATGTTACTGTTGCCCGCGGTGTTGCTATTGTCAGACAGGGCAACTCCACAGCGACACCAGGGCGGGTGTAGGTCACGGGGGCGGGGCCTTTCGTGATGCGTGGAGGGTAGGCAATAACAATGACAGGAACTGTGAGGACTGAAGGCGAGGAGGAGTCGGAAGAGGTGGACCGGCAGGTGTAGCTGCCCCGGTCGAACACCGAGGCCTGCTGCACCGTTAGTGTTCCGTCTTCTTGGACTGAGTAACGGCCTGAGTCGCCACTCTCCCCCCTGGACAGCACCTTGCCACTGGGCATGGTCCAAATGAGAGAGCCCTGGCTGTGTCCGGGGGTTTGAGCAGTAGGACAAGGCAAGCGAAGGGTTTCTCCATTAATGATGCTCACCAAAGGCGCTGTTCGGGCGCTGACTGCTGGCTCTGAGTTAGGGCCTTTGAAGGGTGGAAGAGCTGCTTGGCGAGGAGCTGCTGGCAAACCTACGCCTCTCTGCAGGGGATTTTGAGTGACGGGATTTCTTGGCTGGAGCACTATAGGCGACACTGGCCTTGAGCTGAGGGACACAGCTAAATCTGATGAACTTCCTGTCTGAGGTGTCTCAACTAAACCAGGTGTTCTTGGCACAGGTTTCTCCACATTCGGTCCCCAGTGTGGCGATCGAGCCTCCACCTGTGGCTCTGAGACCTCCAGCTCTACCCGTATCGTCCTCTCTTCTCTCTCTGTTTTCACGACACAAACCAAAGTCCCAGCATCACTCCCCCTCACACCCCTCAACTCCAAGGAGCCATTTCGGTGCACGGTGAGTCTGCTGCCATAGTAGGGAGCTGGCAACATGCCGTTACCAGGGAGTAGCCAGGCCAGCCGGGGTGGAGGGGAGCCTTGGGAGGGACATGGCAAAAGAACAGTCTGACCTTTAACAGCCTGCAGCTTCACTGTCGTCACCGCACCCAGAACTGTACTGGTAGCGTTTTGCCTTCCCGTATTGCTGATTGAAACACCTCTGCTTCTTATGTTCTCATTAGTCCCTCCGAGATTATTGCTCCCACTAAAACCATTTTCTCTACTAATGTTTGTGCCACCTCTGCTGCTCGACACACTGCTACTAGAGCCCCCAATATTTCTTGAAATGCCACTTAACCAAGCCTGGGCTGTGTTGGAGTTTGCATCATTTCTACCTCTCCCTGCAATGACTTCATTATTATAGGTCCCAGGATTCCGTTCGACACCATCTCCTCGAACTGTGCTGGGACTGTTAGCCGCACTGTTACTAGTACTTGAGATGCCAGCTCCATTTCTAGTTGTTCCAATATCATCTGCTCTTATGCCTACATTTCCTCCGCTCACCCCAGCACTGGATATACCGCGGCCCGTTTGTGTCGAGATTCCACCGACAGGCCTGTTAAATCCATTTTGACCATCAGTCCTGAGACCAGGATTAGAGCTGCTGATAGCTGAGTTAACAGCAGTGTTTGGTACAGAGTTTATTATCCTGCTATCAACACCACCGCTGCTGCCATGCCCATTGTTAGCACTCATTCCATAGGTAGGAGCCTCTACTTCCAGGCTAACGATCATGCTCCGCCCCCCAGCTGTGTTGCTTGCCCTGCATGTATAGTTTCCTGTGTCGATCCTTTGCGCCTGGCGGATCTCTAGAGTTCCACCTGAAACGACCACAACCCGCTCAGAATAATAACCAGATCCCGAACTCCGTGGGATGACGCGGTTCGCTGGGGAAAACCACGTCACCGTTGGGGGAGGATCTCCGGTGGCCTGGCAGGAGATTTTGGCCGTTGTCCCCTGATGTACTTTGAGGACATGATAGGCTCTGTTGTCAGTGAAGCTTGGTGGAGACGTCATCATGACCTTCACTTTGACCTTCAATTGATTGATAAAAGAATCATTTTCACTGACATGTATGAGAAACTTTCATATTGAAAAGCTGAAAAGTGTAAGAGCAAACAGTGAAATAAAAGCAGGAAACTCCACAGCATTTCTGATCGGGGAAAGAAATCTGCTTTTCTTACCTTCATGCTGTCTTGACCGCCTTGATTCTCAGCATAGCATGTATACTCCCCTTCTTCTCTCAAGCCCACAGCTGGAACCAGTAAAGTCCCATTGTCAAACACAGTTAGCCGCCGTGCTCGGCCTCCTCTGTCTTCCCCGTGCAGCACGCTGTTCACCATGGTCCCATCTGGTAAGCTCCAGCGAACAGCTGGGTCCGGCAGTCCCGATGCCTGGCAGTCCACCTGCATGCAATCAGGGGTTCAAAGATGCAAACATTTAGACGTCTTTTCTTTATTTTAAAGTTGGAACTGAGGTCATAAAAACTATGGAAATCAATCAACTTCCTATTTTTTTTAAATTCATCAATACACTCTGCACTATATTTAGGCTTAATTTATTTGGAAAAGTCCATGAAAAGATCACTTAAACCTCATAAATGTTTAAATGAAATTTAAAATATGGGCCAACACATTCCCGGAGTAATACAGTTTATTATTTCTTGAGTTTCATTCCACTTGACTTTGTTTTTATTGAGTCTTTAAATATTGATGTGTGCAGAGTTATCCCCCGAGGCCTCTGTTGATGATTCATCGCAGCTGACTGGGTGACCTGACAGGGTTTCTGTTTCTTTTCGAGTCAAAAAAAGGATGCACTTTTCAATCAAACAATGAATAAATAAAGAACTTGGGACTAAATAAACTAAAAACTCAGCTTTAGAGGGGAAGACGACACACTGTTAAATTACACCAACCTCCTGCTACGCTATATTTCACAATGTTTGTTTGGCGTGACATTAAATGTACAACAGTGGATTTTTTTTCAAGGTTGGCGTGGACCTCCCCTACAGGCATTAAAGAGCTTAAGGGGGATCGCAGCAGCAGGAGACTGGAGGGAAGTAACACTTTTTCCCTACATTATTTGTTATATTTTAATATTTGAGAAGAATTGAAAAAAAAAAAAGAACGAAGCAAAATGCAAAAACTGGCATCTATTTAACTGCAACACAATTTAAAAAAAAGACTTTAGAGAAGAGAATAGAAAAGATATATACAGTTTAGTGCTGTCAGTTTTAATCGTATTGATCGCAATTTAATCGCATTGATCGCAATTAATCGTGATTAATTCATGGAGAACTGTCAACAATTAACTTTTTTAAAGTTGAGATTAATTGCAATGAAGAATCTAATCCTCATAAATCAGTCCCAATGTCAGGAAAAAACACTATTATCCTCTAGTTCTTTTCTTTGACCCAATTGGCTGACCTCAATGGATTAATCGTGATTAAAATTGACAGCACTAATATAGTTCAATCAAACTTACCTTTAACGGTTTACCAAATGACACCATCTGATTGAGTGGTTGTTTTGGCTCAATCTTGGCAGGCTTGGTAGCCACTGAGACGCGAAGCAGGCGATAATCATCGGACACCTTGTTGCGGGCAATACAGAGGTAGTCTCCTGCATCCTTGTCTGTGACTGACTGGACTGATAGAGTGCCGTTTGGATGCACCTTCATTCGTCGATCAAAACTTTAAAAACACAAACACATAATGATTAGATAGAGATTTGAGTCAGACGAACTATTAAAACATATGCTAAGATATTCAGTCAAAAAAAAAACAGTTTCAACTTTACCTCAAGTGCACATCCACAAGTTTCCTACTGGGTGTCCTCCAGATAATGATGGGGGCAGGGTTGCCATTTACAGAGCAGTGAAGCTGTAAAGTCCCCCCATAGTGGACAGCAGAAATGGAGGGTGATGATGAGACGATACGGGCCTTGGTGAAAGGGGAGACAGGCCATGGATGCAAAACAGCTGGGATTCTTCTGTCTGCTGAGAAAGACGTAGTCCCTCCTGTGTTGTTTGTACTGGGTGACACTCCGGTGTTGTTTGTTGGCACGGGGGAGGATGGGAAAGAAGAGGAAGGATTTGTTTTTTTGATGTTGGTAAAGAGTGTGGGGGATGCAGTGGGGGCTTTGTTGATTTTAGAAGATGAGTTCGAAGAATTGGGCTGATGAGGATGAAAAGAGGAGTGGGACGTGCTGGAGATGAAGGTCCTAGATCTGTCATGAACAGATGGTGGGGAGAATTTAGAAGAGCTGAGTGGATCTGTGTGGCGTGTAGGAGCATTCAGATTTTTGTCTTTATTGAATAACCATGAAGAAGATGGCTTTTCAGTTGCAACAGTTTTTGCCACCTCGGATCTTGCTGGTCCTTCCTCTTTAATTTCAACCTTCACTGTTCTCTTATCAGCCCCAACAGCGTTACTTGCTGAACACTCATATCTCCCTGTGTCCTTTGGCCCAATTTTCCTGATATGCAGTGTCCCATTGGGCAGGACAAAAAGGTTGCCATGGAGGAACTGTGATGGCCGAACGAGGGTCCCATCTGGGATTCTCCATCGTAGAGTTGGTGGCGGGGCGCCTCGGGCAGAGCAGTGTGCATAAACAGGCCTCCCTGGAGACAACAGCAGGTGCTCCTCTCTGGGCTGCTGTATCACTGGGGGCAACGAGGACACATGGACTCGCACGGAGGCACTGGCAGCACCTGCTGAGTTAGATGCCACACAGCGGTACACTCCTCGGTCGCTCGGTAAGGTCACTGAGATGTGAAGGGTTCCATTCGTATCCATTTTGATCCGATTGGTGGAGCGCTCAGAGGTTACAACGGAACGATCGGGCAGAACCCATGAGAGCAGAGGTGTGGGGATACCCTCCGCTTGGCACTCGAAGTGCACCTCTCCCCCCTGATGAATGGTAGACTCTCTGTAACTGGGAAGCTTCATACGAGGGGGGCGGGTCCAAACTTCAAGGGTAGTTAGCAATCTGTGATAGAGAAACAAACGACACTGATCAGCCAGCAATGCAACAACCAGCTTTATGATCAGTAATTCTGATGTCTGTAGCAAAACCAGCCTGGTCTGCTGATGCATGGGTATTATAGGAAAAACAAAGGCACTCTATGGCATCAATATACCGGTAATACCAGCTTAGCTTTTTGAGATGGAAGATTCATCAGTTAAAAAGACAAAATGTTTATTTGCTGCCTAATGCATCCCACCTACTAACTGATGCCACGGTAAAGAGGCAATCAGTGTTAATCACTTCATCTCTCAGTGCTCGTGCTGTTTTTGATGATCAGTGTTTATGCTAAATGTATAAACATATTAGCGCTTCAAATGAATGTCTAAGACTGACCAAGATTGTCTGTGGTACATTTCGAAATACAGATATCAGATTTAATCATATGAAGAGCTCCCTAGCTGGTTAAACTTGTCGAATAAAATTCGCTTAATATTTGTTTGCAAGAACAAAAAGTAGATTTAATTGTAAATTAAAGAACATAAGGTTATAAAGTACTGCTTATTGTAGGCTTAGTGAAGAAAAAATGTGGAAATTGTTTACTGTACAGTGCATTAACTTGCATAATTGGTGTTGGGGAATCTCACCTGTCACGGCCCAGGTAGCTCTGTGCGCTGCAGATGTATGTGCCCCGGTCCTGCTGCTGAACATTCTGGATAACAAGTGTGCCATTTTGCAGGACCTCATAACGCTGAGCCCTGGAGTGGACTGACATCACCGCTCCTGAGAGGAAGACAGGGAGCCAGGCAGCAAGGCGGAGGGAGGAGAGCAGCAGTAAGTGAGGCAAACAGAAACAAATTGGAAAAGAAAGTTGGAAAGTGAGTACGCAACAGAGAAAAAAAAGCAGGAACAGGGACTCTCTGAGTGGCACAGCGTGAAGTCAAGTCACCGATGCAGCTCGCAAAATATTCCATTACTTGCTTACAATGTCTTTCCCACATGGTAAGCCAGAGAAAAGCCTATTGTGTGCCTGCCAGTGTGTAATATCGGGAGAAAATCTTTTTTTTTTCCCCCTCTCAACAGCAATTGCGCTCTTTCATTCGCTCAATGTACACATTAAACTTAATTTCTTTGAGAGTTGTTAACTTCTGAATATAAATACAAACCTTTATCCACTGTCCTTAAAAAACACTGTAGATTTTCACAGTGAAGTTGAAAATACACACAAATGTAGACTGGTATGACTGATAAATAACCTTCTTTCTTTCATTTTTTTTTTTTTTTTTTATATACTGTAGATACAATTGCACTTGTGGCACAAATTTAAACAGATGATTTAGTGATTAGAAATATTGGTTTCAGTGAGTCAGAGTTGTCGATTCCCTGGATGGATCTGACATATAGATGTAATGCCAAGTAAAGCACTGTAAATGGTACAGAATTATACACAAATCTGGTTATAGATGTTTCATATAGAACGTATGTGCATGTTGAAAAATAGTGTCACATTGTGTTTACCTGTTGCAACCTTGGTCCATGTGATGGAAGGTTTTGGCTCCCCCTGAGCTTCACAGGATAACCTGGCTGTACCCTCCGCTGGAAATGACACCGTCCTGATGTGGGGGTCTGCAATCTTTGGTCTCGATCTTGCAACAGCAGCCTATGTCAAAGATGTCAAACAGATGTTTGAGATTGGACATATTTATTGAATTGCAGACCTACAGAATTGTGTGTCTCATTGTTCTTTTCAATTTTCAGCTAAATGCCATGGGAGCCATGGATTTGCAATAATTTATTGGCAGCATAGTTGCAACAAATAGTGAAAAAGTCAAACACCAACAGAACCAAACTCACAATTTTGTAAACATTCTACAGAAACAAGCAAACAAAGTCCACATTACATGAAATTATCAAAGAATCAAACAGCATGTGGTAATGGGGATAAGCGTTAATACCACAATACATCTGTATGAAAACCTTTCATGAGAAGCTGAAAACCATCTTTTGTTTACCACTAATTTAGTCAATTCATCAGCCAGACTTTTTCTCAGAAGTTTTGAATTGACTGCATTTCTTTTTCTACTTAAACATCATAATTAAGAAATTAAACTTCAAATTGAATAACCCACTGCCATCTTCTAACGACAATTAATCACTCGTGACAAACCCGAGGGTTTGGCCCATAGAGATTTCCTCAAAGAGCTTTAGAAATAAATTAGCAATTGATTATTTGAGTTACCATGGGGTTGGGCTTTGCTGATTGTGCTCCATGTGTTTTTCATCTTTTCTCAGATCACTGACATTCTGAAATCCTCATTAAATTGGACTGTCATAACATCCCTCAGTTTTAATGTTTCAATATCAGGCTATACACATCAGATTGTTTTCAGATGTATTGCAGAAATCTCAATCCAAATGGCAAAATAGGGATATAACAGTAATCCTTCTGGACTCACCACAGGAGTGACAGAGAGTGACGAGGATGACGACCAGTGAGACCTGCTGCGGTGTGAATCTGGTATGGAGTTAGCTCCGGGGTTTTTCCAGTCAGTTGAGGGTCGACTGTGGCTTGGAACCCCAGGATCTGTATTTTCTTTGGGGTCAGCGAGGCCAGTTCCCACCCTCTCTGAGGACAATGCTTTGGTATTTGCTGTTGTTGTTGTTGTTGTTGTTGTACTGACTGTACTAGGCTTAGCTTTGGTTGTAGTAGCTGAAAGGGTTTTGTCTGAAATAGAAGTCGAAGTAGTTGTTGATGCTGTAATTAAAGAAGTGTTGGGGATTCTCAGGATTTCGGTCCATGCAGTTGTCTTTCTTGTGGTAGTATTACCACCAGCAGCGTTCCTAAGAGTATGAGTGGTGGTAGAGGGTTCAGTTGTAGTCGTAGTAGTCATAGTAGTAGTAGTTGTTGTTGTTGTGGTAGGATTTGTTGTAGTAGCAGTAGTCGTAGTGGTGGGAATAGTAGATGTAGGAATAGAGGTGGTGGTTTTGTGAGTGGTTGTAGTAACGGGAGTTGTAGTATGTCTAGTTGAGCTGGACGTTGGAATAATGAAGCTAGGTGCAGTAAACACTGTGGAATTGGAAGTGATGAGAATAACAGAAGTCGTTTTGAGATGTATGTTCTCACCATTTGTACCTGTACTTCTGGTGCTGTCAGTATACCTTGGAGAAGTTGTAACTGCTTTTGAAGAAGAGGTGGATGATGGGAAATCAATGACAGGATGAGCGGTTGAGGAGTGGGACTCATGTGGCACATCCGAGAAATTCCTTTTTTGGTCTCCACTGAGTTTGTCTTGGGGTCTATTAACATGTTTGCCTGAGGCTGTTTGTGTTTCTGTGTGTGTCTGTATACCATGTGTAAATGTCCCAGGATGTGTGTCTGGCACATGTGTTTTGGAGATTACATCATGGGAGTGAGTGGGTGCTGATGTGTTGAAATGTGTTGACTCTTCAGTGTTGGATGTCTTTCCTGAGTGAGTCACTGTGTCTGTCTTTGTAGGAGAGGGGGAGGAAGCTGGCGAGGATGATTCTAAAGTAGAGAAATGAAGAGCGTTAAGGACAGAGGAAGATTCAGGATTTAGAGCTACTCCATTTAGAGAAGTCCTACTATGGTCACTGGATGTCAACAAAATATCTGGAGACGTGGCCGTTGACACCGGCAACAACATATTCAGTTGACTTGTTGTAGTGTCAGGTGTCACAGCTTGTGACCTTGGGTTCACAGGGTCAGAGGGCGGTTGAGGTGGGGCCAAAGGTCGACCCCTGGGCCTGTTGATGATTCGTCTTCGCTGTCCAATCTTCCTGCGTGAGTTCCATGGACTTTGAGGTCGGGAGTTTGGAACCAAATTTGGAAGTCCCTGTTGAGGATTTTGAGTCCTGCTACTGGGTGAGTTAGGGTTTGCGGTTTGTGCCTCTTCTTCAGGAGATTCAATTTCATTTGCTCCTGACTGTGGAATAGATGTGACTGTTTTTTTCTGTGTCACTGAATTTGTTGGAGCCTCTGTTCGCAGGTCTGTTACCTCTGTCTCTGTAGGGGTCTCAGTGTCATTTTCCGTGTCTACTTGAATTTCTGTTGACTTCTCTTTACTTTCCTCTATGCCTGCATCTGCCTCGCTGTCTGTGATTGGCTCTGTTGTTGGCTGTGTCTGTGCATGAACTGGTTGAACTGGCTGCAGCCCTTCCTCTTGCAGAACGGCCTCATCCACAGACGATCCTTCACTTTCTGCTCCAACACTTACTCCCTGACTTCTGTCATCATCTATATCATAATCTTCATCATGGGCTTTTGTAGCTTTGTCTTTACTTCCTCGAACCGGTTCAACTGTGGGTGCTGTAGTAGTGATGGGTTGGCTGTAATTAGTCTTTTGGCGAATCTTCGCCAATAGGTCTGCCCATTTCTGCGGGTCTATCCTTTGCCTGTTTTCAAAACGGTTTCTTCTCTGGTCAGTTGCTGAAACGGGTCGTCCACCTCCTCTTGTGGGGCTTCCTCTCACAGGACCACGTCTTCGTGGTTTTCCAACCGGAAAACGTCTGTTTTGGCTTGGCTGAAGCGATACTGGGTGTTTTCTATTTCCTACAAAAGAGTTCTCCTCTACTTGTTCTCCATCCCCTGATGCTTCATCCAAGTCATGAACTAAAGGGGCTCGAATTTTTGTTGACCTGCCAGCAGCTGACTGTGGCCCTGTGGGAAACGAAGACCTAAGAGTTGGAATATGTCCTGAAGTTAATATCAGCTGCATTGACATAGAGTCACTCCCATACCGGTTGACCGCTGTGCAACGGTAATGGCCTGCATCCCTCAGCGAGGGGCGAGACAGAACCAGACTTCCATTCAGGTCTATTGAGAGTCCACCTGACACAGCTAATCCCCGCCGTATCACATTTCCATCTGGCAAAATCCAACTCAAATAAGGTTCTGGGGAGCCAGACGCCTTGCAGGACAGTTTTACAGGTTCCCCAGCAGTTCCCATGACAGGAGGTCCCACTTGTTCTCCTGAAGGTGGGACAGAGGACTCTTCCACTGCCAGGCGCAGTGGAAGAACATCTACGTCCCTCGCGGCAAAGGCAACACAGTAGTAAATCCCGGCATCGGAAAGCAGTACTTTTTTCAGAAGTAAACTGGAGGCTGAGGCCTGAAGCCTGCCACCCAGGCTGCTGGAGGGGGAAGTAAGCCTGGATCCATCTGGAAGTATCCACTGTACTTGAGCGTTGCCAGAACTGAGAAGAGGGCAATAGAGCTCCACCTTGGTGTTCGCTATAGCCGTGACTGCTGTGGTCGTGTGGTTAGTTAAAATCAATACCCATGGATGAGAAGCAGGAGAGGGTGTTGATAGCTCAGTGGCTGGGTCAGGGTGAGTGGAAACCCTTGTTGAGTATATGAGGTAAACCTTATGTGCATTTGACTGTGCTCTGTTCAGCTGAATGCTAATGGCGGGCTGTAATAACCAGTGCGGTCTGGCTTTTACAGAAGCTTTGACTCCGGTGTGATAATATCCATCCGTCTCCGTTGTCTGCTTGTAGCGGTAAGCCAACCCTGGAGCTTTGCTCAGCATGATCTCCCTCTCGAGACGAACTGCAGTCTCACTGTAATAAGCCAGAATCCTCCAGAGTTTTTCATAGCTCTGTCTCTCCATGGGGCACTCCAGAGAGAGAGACAGGGCTAAGGGAAGAGGAAGCACAGAGGGCTGGGAGAGATCTGGAGGGGGCACAATATCCTGAGAGCTGGAAGACTGAGTGATGTTGCAACTCAAATCAACACTGTTCCCATGTTCGTCAGAGAGACCCAGGGTGGCACTTCCTAAAGGCTCTCGGAAAGTCTCACTTGATTGGATTTCGCTGAGGTCTGTCTCTACAAGGGTCTCTTTTCCTCGCAGGATATTACTGGGTGAGGTGCACAGAAGGGAGGTCGGCTCAAGCAAGCCTTTGTCTTGAAGTGAGCTGGGTGAAGCACAGAGGGGACACTGAGGGCCACCAGGACACTTCAGTAACCCTGTTTGAAAGAGAGACAGACATGTCATGAACGGTTGTTTGACCATTTCTAACATGTCCACTAACAACAACCTCTTGGCAGCCATGCAAATATCTTAGGACACACTTTAGCTATCTGTAAATAAAAGTCCATATTAAGTCATTAATTAGCCATGCTACCTCATTTTAGGAATTCATTACACTTTATATCTCTCACTAATTAGGAATGGCTAATTCATCTACTCATAAATCAAAAATGTGCATGACTTCATTATAACACAATAATCATTAGCCTATATTTTAGCTGCCACACATCAGTGCTGTCATCACAGATTAGTCATGCCAGGTTAAGTCTGGCATATCAATGAGGCACATTTCACGGTCCAGCCTTCTTTGACATCTCAATAGCATCCACAACACATATTGCAAAATATTGAGGAAATGGAAGGAAACAATGAAGCCTGCAGGAATCAAGAGAACCCTGGTGTAATGGTCAAACATAGTGCATATGCTTTGTAGATCTATATACACAAAAATAAGTGTCCTGTTATTTTGCTCCTGTTTGCTTGTTTATTTCGATCACCTGGACCTCCAGGACCTAATGCAACCTGCGGCTACAACGTGCCTGCTTCACTGTCTGAACTGCAATCAATAATTGAAGTTATAAAAATACACGTGTCTGTAGGAAACACAAGAGTGAATGAACTATTTGTCAAATGTTTTCGTCACCTGGATGAGCAAGACTCCAATCGAGAAGCCAGTTCATTCGACAGTCGCAGCTCCACGGGTTAGCGTGCAGCACGAGCGACTCGAGCAGAGGCGCTGCTGCTAAAGTGTCTTGGGGTAGAGTGGTGAGGCTGTTATTGGAAAGGTCCAAGTGTCTGGAGGAGAGAAAGGCAAGATTTATATGAAGAGGTCAGGTGAGAGTACAGAGGTTGAATCAAAGACACTCAGGAGAGAGTGAAAGTTTCCATGTCAAATACAGAAAACTCAATCATCAACTCAAGTATTTTAATCAAGTCTTTCCTAGCAAGATTCACGTTGTATCTGTTTATACTCCAACTTGTAGGACAAGACAAAGACGAATTGACACCGCTGTGGCTTTAAGGAACAACATCTGTTCGTCTAAATACCAATCAGTAAGGAAAAGTTCCCTCTTCAACAAGGCTATTACATTCTTTGAAGAGTCAATCATGTGCAAAATATTACCAGATCCGCCATTTCATTTCAGTGATATCCAAAATAATTTGCTTTTATTCATATTTCAGCCATTTTCAAGTAATTTTTTGTTAAATCGGGTCAACTTATTTAAAAAGGCTGAAACCTTAATCAGGAACAAATGTGATCACTTTTAAACCAAACCCTTTTCTCAACACGGACTATTAATTTTGATTGAAAAAGCTCACCTGAGTGTAGAGAAGTAATACGTATTCAGGAGGGACAGTGTGCACAAAGTGTGAGGGTGCAGCTGATGCAGCCTGTTCCCCTGCAGACGCAGCAGCCTGAGGCTGGGCAGCTGGAGGAAGGCCCGGGGGTGGATATATTGAAGGAGGTTGTGATCCAAGTACAGGCGCAGCAGTGAGGTCAGGCCAGTGAAGGTCAGAGATGAAGAGATCTCTCTCAGCTTGTTATAGCTTAGCTTTAGTATCTGTGGGGGTGGAGGAAATAAAGTGAGCAGAAAAAAAAAAAAAATGAAGGATTACAAGAACCGACATCACTGCTGATTAAAAACCAAGTCTGTGCCGCAATCATAAGTCTGCCACTGGACACCACATGCTTGTAGATTAAATATATAACAAATAATGTGTGGAGGGCTGGAATGAGGGCGGGGAGTGGAATGAAAATTCCTTCTAAGCAGAAATGACTGACAGCATACGGTGTAAATTTAAAAGAGTATGAGGACTTTTTTTTCTGGCAACTCACCACTTTACATGTCAAAATTGGAATAATAGCCTGCAGCCAATAACCACACAATATATTCATGATGTGAGCTGGACCAAAGCAGTGAAAACTAAAAGGATACTGTAGCACAGGGGGTCGACAGCTTTCCAAATATGAAATTTAGCCTTTTATCCCCAACAGAAGACTCGAAGGAATCGATTGCTATTCCAGTCATGTGTAGAAGAACCCACCGAAAACTTAAGAGGGTGCACCATGAAAATCAGGTTGTGGAATTTTGTTTCTGTAAGGCTTAAGATAAATCTGCCCTGCAGCAGGCTACTTAGCTGGCGGAGCTCCAACAACTGACGGATCTTGCGTGTGAAGATGTCAGCTCATGGAAATATGGATTCGATTATCACAAAGTGGCAAATATATCAGCATCTGCATGAAAGATGAGGGGAGCAATTGCTTGTTGAGAAATATCGCTTCCCCGTGGGCTGCTAATTCTGCCCTGAGGTTGCTGCTAAGATGTCCAGTATGTTTCCTGTCACTGAACGGTGAGTGGAGTTGAGGACATAAATAATACGTTACTTATACAGAAATGACAAAAATATGCTTGGAAAAAATGAGCAATGTCCTGTTGACTGTTGTATTAATTGCATAACTTTACAAATCAAGCTATAATTAATAAATGTGTCTGACTGCCCATTACTGTAATGTTCTTCTTAAATTGCAACAAAAAAACCTTTCAAAAAACACATATTTTAATAATCCCTGTTTGCTTTAATGTTAGCATATTTGTCTCTTGAGGTTAAAATAATCTGTATACTGTTAACTACAAGCACTACACACACCGAGGGTGTGAAAGCTGGATTCACTACGGCAGAGGTTTTGAAATAAAACAGAGGCCCATGTGTGATCCACCCCATCTAAAGGCTGCAGAGGGATGAAAGTGAATTTTGCTGACTATTCTCATTTTGTTTCTTGGAAAAACTTCAATCTCTGTGGAGTCAGTAGTTGAATATCTGCAGAAACACTAATTTATATTCCCGATGAACAGTCAGAGTCCACCGTCTGCCCTTCAGATGAGCACTGGTGGTTGGTTTAGGAATGGACAACTCAGAACACTTCCAATAAAGGTCCTCAAACCTCAGATCTGATAGAAGAGCTTTGAAACATGAACTGAAGACATCTTTAGAGTCACTTGTCATGTTCAGTAACAAAATGATGTCCATGCATCGTTCCGCTAACTGCCCTGTCTATTCAGCATTTTGTTTGCCTCTTTGTTTATTTCTTGATTGGCAGTGACTGACTGTCACAACCATTGTGATCGGATTTTTCCATCTCCTGTAGCAGATTGTGTAGCATCTATATAAAGAAACTGAGGTAAAGTGAGTGGTGTTGGAGTTCTTCTTCCACTTCACCTGAAGTGACTTCATGTCTCTGAACACTCCATCTGGAAAATGATGGAGGTCATTGCTGTGGAGCATCAGAAGCTCCGCCTTTTTCAGTCCAGCTAGAGACTTGTCATGGAGCCTGCGGATGCTGTTGAACCTATGGGAGCAATAAAACACCTTTTATCAACAAGAATTGAAAACATGATATAAAATTAACATATATGTATGCAGTGACAGCTGGCCAGTAGAGGGCGATAGAGCATTGCCCCCTAGTGTTTTTTTAACTATTAAATACATAATGATGAAATTAACAATAATCAATTATTTTGTTCGGTTAGTGTGTTTAAACTCACAGCAACATATCTATAAGAAAATATAGATCGGAATTCTTGGAGAAAAACGCTCTGCTGAGGAAAAGTCACCAAGTCAGTGCAGCGGCCAGCTAAATACTGACAAGAGATTTGCACATAGCTACGGGAATGAATTCAACAAGCATCTCAATTCTGATGTCTCAAGGGCGACAAAGATATAGCCAAGAAAAGTGTTTTAAGCATTGTTTCTGCCACAGGGGGGCACTGCTGTAACAGTCTATACTGTTGTCTATACAAATGTGCTAACAGAACAAGTTGTTTCTAATTTGGTTCTAAACCTGGGTTTGTACAAAATACTATTTTGTTTTTTTCTAGAATGCCTCAAGTTATTAATATTGGCATGAAACAATTGCTTTTTCACAGAGCGCAGCTACCCAACCATTTATGTCCGATTGTTTTTATTAAAACTGACTTAATTTGCACAGCTCCACTACATCCTCAATTCAATAAAGATCTTTTATTTCCTGTCATGGATTACTGGACAAACTGATTAATCCAGGTGTGAGATTGATCCGTTTGTCCAGTAATCTAAGACGGGAAATAAAGAAGCTACACTGTGTTCAGGAAGTAGTGGAGCTGTGTATAAAGCTCACAGGCCCACTTCGAATATATTCTCACCAGCTGCCACTGCATGTACGGTAAACGTCATCCATGTGGAGGTATGTTGCAAACCTGAAGGTTTTCATACCCTAGGTTAATGCGACGTGTGTGTGCAGGCAGCCCAGGAGGTATATTGAGTAGAGAGCGGAAGGTGCAGTGGACTTCATTGGCCTGGTAGCAGTTACAGCTCCTGGGGCAGGACTGGCCCTTGGGCACCGAAAATGTCAACACCAGGAGAGCTATCAACGCTGCTGGCACACACACACTCTGAGACATCTTCACTCAGAAGAGGAGAGGCTGCACGGAAATGATCACTGCCAAAGAGAAGAAAAGAAATCAAGAATTTTGCTCCAATGGTCTGTCATAAAATCCAGATGAGGATCTCTACCCCACCCTCCACCCCTCCCTCTCTCTCTCTCTCTCTCTCTCACACACACACACACACACACACACACACACAAAGTTAGCCTTTCACTTACTCTACAGCCACACTTGCATATTGCACCTGTCTCGAAGATAACATTTTATTCAAGTACCCAGGCACCAATGCGCATGCGCCAAGCCTCAGGGGCTCATTAAGTGTCTCGGATAAAAATTGACATTAAAAAGAAGAAGAAGAAAAAAAGCGCAACAGGCTTCAATACTTAAAAGGAGCTTCAAGAATGGACATAAAATTACTTTGTGGAAATATGCCTGGTCTCCCTTTCTCTAAACCATCTCCCTCTCTCTTATCTAATCTTCCACAGGCGCGGAAATGTACTTAAACCATTTAATTTCACCAAAGCAACAGTCGCTCCGGGAGGCTTTTCAACCTGAAGTTGAAATGAAAGTAAATTACGCTCCCTCGCGAGGAGCTTTCAAGATGAATAGATTAATCTGCTGCAATGCGCGGTCATGATTGGTGAGTGCTTACCTTGAAATCCTTTGGTCCGCAGGAGTGAATTATTTCACGGAGTAACTCATTTCGCTCATTAAATGTCGATTTGAATCCAGTTGCACGGGCCGGAAATTTGTCGTGCAATTAAGCAGTTTTTATTCATCCATAAACTCCAGTTCTGAGCAGAAAGCCTGCAGAAGGTTGTCACCTCAGATGTCACTGCGAGGAAACCCTGGAAAGTAGGAGCGCGTTTGTCAACTTCAGAAAACAAAACTTGGAGGGAAGAAGAAGAAGAAAACAACTCTGTAAATATATCCAAAGGCTCTTTTTGTGCGCCTGAGCAGAAGAAAAGTGGCGCTGGGAGCGACAGGCGGAGTATTTGCAAATGCGCCTGGCTCGGTGTGGCTGTGTGTGTGTGTGTTTGAGTGTGTGTGTGTGTGTGTGTGTGTGTGTGTGAGTGCGCGCGCCTCGGCGTGCAGGCCACTGAGTGTGTATTTGAGTTTGGAAAAGAGGACTGGACTGTAGTGACGCTCAGGCAGAGGGGTCTTACCCGAGGAGGGGCTTTCTGGTAAACCCAGAGGTGAGAATTCGCTGCGCGCGGGGCTGCTGCTGCCGGAGCGCTCCTTCCTCTGAGCGCGCGCCGCGCGGGCCAAAGGAACCAATATGTTCTTAATTAGTTGCAGCTCGTTTCTGCAATCTTTATCAAAACCCACTTTATTACTTTCCCCAGAGCTGTATATTCGTCTGTTTTGTGATGATTATTTTTTTGTAGGGACGACAGAGGCTCGCTGATTCCATCAGAGGAGTGATTCTCTGCGTTATGGGGCGATATATATCCCCTCTACCCCTCTTCTGCTGATTTATTGGGTTGCAGGGGGTAAAATCTATCTCCTCCTCGCTTTAATTAAAACCACCCCACCAACAACCCATCACAAAGACAGCTCTTTTCACTCTTTGCTGTCGCTGATTTTAATTTTAAATGGAGTTCTTGTATTTGTGCTTCGAGAGGGTGGCTGCTGTTGTTTTTGTTGTTTGAAGCGCTTTGTGCTGCGTTATTTTTGTATGAAAGGTGCTCTCAAAATGAGAATGAAAGGCATTTAAAGCCAAAGAAAAGCAGTGCTGCCAACTGTGATCCTGCATGTCTGTTGGGATACAAAGTAATTAAAAGTGTTTTAGGAAGTGTGCAATTTTGATCTGCCACACACTTTACATTAACTTTTTGCAACTTACACTTGCTATTAAACTAAAGCTTATTTTATACCTTATTCAAATTGCATTACATACAGTTCTAAATCATTTCTTTTAATGATCAACTGTTATTTTTAATTAATTTGTGTCGAAAATTATGAAGTCCCAACCACTTCTTTTTGGTTTTTTTATATCACACCTTTCTTACATCCTATCAGGATACTGATTCATAACTTGACAATTTTATTGTTTAAAGCTACAGCAGTGCCTTTCAAATGATTTATATATTAAAAAACACCTCGCATCCCAAATTTTAATTTCCTTTGACCTGACACCAGAAATAATTAATGCGACAAGGAGGGGCCACAGAAAACTAATTAAACCGTGATGCAAGAGACATCAATCATGTCTCTCATATTGCTAATATCTAAATTACATCTTGTAAATTCAGTGTCCTTACATATTGCTTGAACATGTTTTTTTCCATTCTGCAGGAAAATAATTTTGTACAGGACAACAGCTCGATCTGAAATGACTTTTTTTTTCTTTTTAAACAAATTTTAGTCAGATTTATTATACTTTGCCTTATTTACCCTCCTGAGGTCATTAAAACTTCATAGACTACCAAAATAACACACAACACATGACCTCTGTGCCTCTACAGGGTCTTCGGGTGAGTTTTTTTTCTTGGGATCAGACAGCCTTCATAGCTGTCTCCATTTACATGCACTGATTGACATTAGATGAGTTTCAGTGTTGTCTTGAAAAAAGTTATAATCCACATCTATTCCGAATGAATGTCTGTTTGAAGTTATTTTTGCAAACTCTTTGAACAATAAAGATCAAATTAAGCTTTGGCATGTTCAGTTAGTTATTTAGAGCGTCCAATAGTTCTAGAGAGGTCAAGAGAGTTTTGTGTGATCTAATATTCTCAGCGATTCTTTATTGATCACATCTCTTTCCAACAGGTTTGAATGAGGGGAGAACAAAAATAGATCCCCCCCCCCACAGCTGTTCTCTCACGCAAGTGAAAACCCGTCCACCCACCCCCTCCTCCGTGGCCCAGAGAGAGATAAGTGGTTGTTTTCTCACGAAGCTGCTTCCTAACACTAGATTAGATATTCCAGCATTAACCTTATTTGGCCTGTACAGAAAAAGCCTGCATGGCTCCTGCTCTCAAGATTTCACCCCGGCAGAAGGCTTCTTATAAACACAACAGGGGGCAGCAGCGCGGGAAAGCAGGAGCAGATGTGAGAATAAGGTCACCACTGAAGAGTTTTGAATTTTCACATCAGCCGCCTCAATAATGGATCGCAACATTAATATTGAAGGACTGCTTATCCCCCGCAGCCTGACAGTCGACAAGTGAACATCCGCACACATCTTAGCGGATGAGATTTGATGCTTTACAGTCGCCAGCCCAGTTCTCTCTGATGTTTTTCAACAGATGATCCAATCCTTACCACCTTATAACCCTTGTCTCTTCAGGCTGTGAGTGCTTAACAGTTCTTGCGCGGCGCTGATTTCCCCGTAGCTGAAATATGGCTGCAAAAGGCATTAGGCCCTATCCCAACTAATTTCATCACAATAATATTTACTGTTATTGGAAGGCGAAGCGCTATAGTGAATAAATCAGAGTCTATTTGACTGGAAACAAGCGAGGCGGGATGTTATATCAGTGGGTCTTTGGGGGATTTTAATGAATGAATGAAGAGAGGCAGAGAAAGGAGAGATTTATGAGGGAAAGGCATTGACTGTACGTGAACAGTGACCAGGTCTAAATGAATCACTTCAGTAGACACAACCCAATTCTCTTGAATCATGTCCTCAGTTACTCAAAGCAGATTTATTTAAAGTGTTGATTATGTTTTTTACTTCTTCAATTTTGATGAACAAATGTGACTTTCAGGGTTTATTGTGTACTTTAATTCAGTTCCCAGTCTTATACATTAAAAAGAAATTACTATAGTTCGTCATTTATTTGAATAAGTTAGTTACAGTATACAATCTTAACCAACATATGAAGATATTGGAAAGGCATGTAAAGTGGGATGAACGTTTATGCAGCATAAACATCATGAGCCTCTGAGCCGGGCTCAATACGCACTCTGCCTTGAAAGTTCATCGACATCCTCCACAAGGAGAGTGAGTCACAATGACTGCAGGAAGGACGAGCCGCTCACAGAGTGATGGATCGAAGCAGATTCTCGGTAGGGTGAAGTGTGGTAGGTGAAAGATGAACAAGGGCCTGCAGCCTTGAGAAAATTGGAAAGCAGAACTGCGCAACAAGAAGTTGTCAGAGAGAGAAACTCACGCTTGTGTCAATGCATCATAAGCCAGTATATGTTATTTATATCGTCAACTTATTCCTGTGCTCGAGTTGGCATCACACTGATTTAGACTGAGAAGAAATGGAAGATTGCTATTTGATCGAAAGTGGGGGTTTTTTTCATATGAAAGTTAATGTTGCTTTTCATTTGGAAATCAGTGCCAAAGAGCGTGTACGAGGAGGGCAGAGGCTCAGAATGAAGCTGTGATGTGTTCTCAGTCGGCGATGCTTCGCCATGCCGTATCACCTGCTGTCGGCCCGCCGTGGGTTTTCAGGCTCAAAGTCGTGAAGCTGCTGGTTTGGTTTTACCTGAGGCGGCTGTGGCTCAGCTGGTAGAACAGGTTGCCTTTCAACTGCAAGGTCGAAGTTCATTACTCTGCTTCCACCTGTCCAAGTGCCCTTGAGCAGGAAGCTGAACCCCAAATTGGTCCCAGTGGATGTTTGCGTGCCGTGTATGGCAGCTGCCACCATTAGTATCTGAGTTTGTGTTTGAATGGGTGAATGAGACTATCACTATAATACTAACATTGCTTTTGGGAAATCTGTTATGGCCTCTTGTCAGAAAATCATGAATGATGTTGCAGATGCAACACGCACGAGCCGGAGACCAACCTGGACACCGTTCATTTCAGTTGCATTTTTTCCAATACAGTGAGTCAAAAGTCCAAATTTCAGTGTTATCATGTTTTCTAGACGACCCACAACTGGAAATGCATCCATGTATGACACACTGTGGATTGAGAGAAATGACAAGAGATTATTTAAGTTTTGACTTTGAGATTAATTTTGAAGCTTTTCGCCGGCATGTTATCAGAATGACAGTATGGTTTATGGAGTGTAGATTTATTGCAATTCCCAGAATGTGCAATCCTCTGAATACCTTGTTAAGCAGCTGCTCCGTCCACAGTTAGTGAAGGTGTAGTCTGGATCTTTATGCTCGCCTGCCAGCCTCTCCTGCTGAGGCTTTAAAAACTACACTGGTCATCAGGGCTCTCTATCTTTTTTTACTCAGGGGTTTGGTGCTATTTAGGTCAACTAGTGGAGAGCTGAGTCATGGATCCGAGAAGTAAACAACCCCAGTGAGATGAAACCAGCCTGCTGATACATAATTTCAAATTGTGTGCATTATGTATTCTTTTTCATCTGGCTTTGATGTCTGAGAAACTCTTTGAAAATTTCTGGCAAGAGAAAGTATTGGATGCATTAACTCAATTCTGGTCCTTGTATTATTCAGCTTTCTCATTTGGGTGATTTCTTTTTTCCCTTTTTCGTGATTCTGTTCTTTAATTAAAGTTATACCTGCTGTCTTTGTCAGAAAATCTACAGAGGTTGAAAAAAACCGAGGAACTATAAGAGGAGGGAGAGAACTGAAATATTACACAGATTTTGGGCGTCTATTACTGGCAGAAAAACATCCCGTCTTCGCTCCTTCACTGTTTCACCTTGTTTGTTTACCGCAAACTTGATAATGTGCACTGTTGAAAACAAGAGAAAAGAAATATGAACACTACAAATGTCCCCATAGAAAGGGCCAACCCCCACCCCCCCTTGACTTCAAGGTCATTTCTGAAAGCGAAAATGAAAATAGAGAGATCAGAGAGGGCATACAGCCGGGAGCTATCCTTAGAAAAACCAAGACCTTCAATTACATTCTTTACGGCCTTGAGGCTCGGAGCGGACTCAGTCCACAGGATCATTAAGTGCTGCTTAAAAGCAGGGACGCTTTGTCCGGCACACACTCTGAAATCAGCTTTCTTCAAGGGTTAATCAGTTGCTACTACATGAGATTCACAAAAATCCAACAGACATTATTGTCATTTCTTGAATAGTCCAAGAAGCAGCAGCGTGGTTGGAGTGTTTACTGCTGGACTGGCTGCTAACCTTCCTGTAGTCTAACTCTGGAGTTGAGTCTTTCAGTTTGAGCCAGAAGGAAAGCTGCAACACCGGGACGAGGACCCTGTGGTCTATTATTGATTTGAGGCTCCAGCACTTTATGGGGTCAAGCCATGTCTGGCCAAGAGAGTCCAGCGGCCGGGCCTGACAGCCGTGGCGGGGCTCCAGTGGAGCGACTGTGCGCCGCATAAAAAGACCTTATACTCACCCATCATACATAAATATTCACTGTAAAGTGGCCGCGGCCTTGGAGTCGGACATACGCTCTGACTTTAGAGGAAAGACAGGGGTCAGTGGATGAAATAAAAGATGAAGTAGGAGAAAATGGTGTCGAGCAGGACAGCACATTGAAAATAAAGAGAAAAACGCTGGAACGAGAAGCGAGCTACGAAGGGAGAAAGAAATGAGAGCGAGAGAGGTCTGGGAGATCTCGGTCTGATCAGTCTAAAATAGAGAGCTGATTAAAAGTAGGATCAGAGGGGTTAGTTGGGAGTGTGGTGAAGTGGGTGGGGCCTGCTTTGAGGTAATCCTAAAGGCGGGTCTTACACATTACGAGGCTTTAAAATCAGCAGGAAACGCCAGCATGCAACGCGTCACTCAGGAAATATCTGCAGCAGGAAATGTCTTTTTGTCTCTCATATCAGGAGCCCCTGTGCTGCTGTCACCTCATTGTTTCTCCTGAGCATCGCTGTTTGTTTCTACGAAGACAGCTCATTAGCAGCATTACACATGATTTCATTACACTTTGTAACAGCCCAAAACAACATAAATAACTTAATACTTTGTTAATCTGATCTAATTAGGCTCATAAATAGTAATTCTCACCTTATGAAAAATTATTTATTTCTCACGTCTTAGTTTTCCGGTTTCCAAAAAAATACATAGATATTTTAATAACAGTAATGATAATAATAATCAAAGAATACATGAAAGAGCTCAAATGTTTCAATGATTAAAAGCAGATGTAAAAAGATCGCTTTCAGCAGGTGTCATTGTTCTGTTAGTTTTGTGCTTTGTCCCGTCCTCATGCTTTTGTTCAGAGTATTTTCATCCCCCGGGTCCAGCGCTTGGTCCTGGTTGTGAGGGAAAACAGTTTATATTGGATCGGTGAAGGACGGGAAGTTGGTGGAGGCTCTTGAAGAAGAGGGCGGCGCAGTCATGGGAATGGGTTCAGACGAACAGGAATTCTGATCATACTGCATTTCATTTGAGGCTGTGGAAAGTGGAACCTAACAGAAAGCTCTTAAAGTAGTCGAGATGAGAAAGTAACAAAGGCATGAGATGGATGGTTGGAGACGAGCAATGCTGAAGAGGTGAAAGAAAGCTGTTGTGGAAACTCTTTGTCCAGTTCATGAATCAGGTGAACTGAGTTCAAGAAAAACATGCTGCGCCAGAGCAAGGGAGCAAAACATTGCAGTGTTTACATCAGTCTTATATCATATAACAAGTGATCATCGTTAATGTAAAGATATGAGACCATAAGAATCAGAGGAAATGCAGATCTTACTAAATAATATAAGGTGTTGGTTGTTGAGGCCAAAGTGAAATTTAATATTTTTTTGTGCATATGCAAACTATAGGAAAAAAGAAAGGTTTGTTTGTTAACTGTTTACCCGTCGCTGCGTCTTGCTGTGTCTGAGCTGCTGTCTGCATTCATTTAAGGCAGAATGAAAGACACCTGGGAGGAGGACCGGTCTCAGGAGGATCCACAACACTTCCTGACTGCAAAGGGCAGAACGCTGAATGACAGTTATTGTATTTAATTTACGATCAGCAGTTTTGGCTTTCATCAAGTTTCTGATAATAACAAGCATTTAGATTGAGGCTCTGACGTGTTCTCAAAGTGTTGAAATGAGGCGACGACATGTGTTTGTGTGAGTTACTCTGAAAGAAAAGCAGCTCCACCGCGTGCTTCCCTCCGAGTTTCTGAGAATGAATCTTATTGAATACATTTTTAGTTCACGATATAATTAATATTAATATTTCATTCAAATCTACTGTTTGAGAACGGAGTGAAAAGCTGTCAGGTCCCATCAATAGTGAGAATTAATGCATGTATTTTAGTTTCTCAGTAAAACACAATACTGTAGATTTAGTCCAGATTCCTCAGTCTTCATAGAGACACAGCATTGCCTTTTATTAACACAAACTGATCTTACTTGCTACAAACCGCTGTGGGGCCTCAGTGGAGAAAAAGGAAGTCAGAAACAGAGAATCCGCCTGTATTATCTTTGACTTCGCTGAGACGTTGTCTTAGCTCTGCTATTTGCACAGTCTATTACTCCAACTGGTGCAGCTCACCATTCACATCCATAAAGCACATTCACATGGAGGTGTGAGTAAGCTGTTGCTCTAACTAGCTCCGGCACTTGAGGTTTTTTTTACTGGGTTTCCCGGCTCCCGCGGCTCCTCTGGGCCTTGTTGCCCGCTCTTGACCGGAGGCTGAAAATGAACTGCAAAATTCTGTGAGCTAATTTAGCTCTGTGTTGGTATTCAAAACCCAAAACAGGCAACTGAAGAGGGGGGGAAAAAGAAAACTGCGAGGCAGAAACATCCTTTCGACTATAATTGGTACAGACGTTGTATAATGAGGAATAAATCTGATGAGAATAAAGAATAAAACTGCTACAAACTCAATCTTGTCTGCTTTGCTGTTGAAAACACAATCATATCTACTCTATAAATTCAACGCACCTCATTTTTAATTGCTGTTGAAGAAGAAATCTGAAGCTTTGTTGATGCTTCAAGCCAGAAGCGTTTTCTGCGACCGTTTGCCAGAATCCTGCTCAGCCCGCCGTTACAACCGGGACGAACATTTGCAGACATGGGGTGTAAACACAGGTCATCTGGTTTGAGGATAATGTTCTTCAATAATGGCTTGCTCGAGAAATGTTTACCTGACAGGTCTTAGAGTCTGAATATAGGATGCAGAATGAGCCGTGATGACAGTTAAAGGTAATAGCACACTTTAGGGACTTCAAGAGGGAAAAACGCATTTCAAAGGAGGTCTGTGAAGTCTCAGCTCATAGCCTGTCCAATAAACAGAGCCTGCTTTGAAAAACAAACACAATTTAAAGTTTAAGTGTAAACCACTTACCTTAAATACGAAAGAAATGGCCTTTTACAGCTCAACACAGTAATTTAGCCAGTTTACCGAGAAGTGTGAAAAGTGGCGGCCAACCTACCGGCGGCGAGAGTGAATCAGCCAGGGCCGGCTGAAGCGCAGTATATGAAAGACCGACGCAAACAGCTGGAATAGAAAGAAAACATCATGAATAATAATGACTGAAGACAACATTAATCAGTCCCTCCGGGGACGCCGGCGTCAGACGGCGTGCTGAACGAACTCGTCCTCAGAAAAATGACTGGGACTCTAATTTGGATGCGCACGACGTGAAGGGAAGTTTTTTCATGGAGTTATAAAGTTTAAAGGATAAAGCTCTTACCACCAGCTAAAAAAACATCTATTGAACTAATTATGTAAAATTGTATTGGTAATAACGCCTTAAAAATAACACACTGATTTAAAACCACTGCTGCTTTTTAATGGATAACGGCTTATTTGTTCATCGTGTGATTTATAGTGAAAAGTAACTTCTGTGAGAATATACGGTACATACCATCTAGGACCACTAGATGTCACTGTATGACAACAGCGCTGCTACAATACTGAAGAAAAACCTCCAGCGCTTTGTCATGTTTTGTTTGTAATGAGTGGTTCTGTTACTGCTGATGATGATTTGCTGCAGTGAAATTTCGTTGATCGATAATGAGAATAAAGTCTCTGAAATCTGAATCTGAAAAATCTCCACTGCTCTGTTTTACTGACAGCGTTTGCCGAGTGTCACCAAAAATCTTACAACACCAGCATACACAATGTATATGTGTGGTGAGATGTGACTAATACTCAGGAGTAATTCATAGTCTGGATAATCCTGTACTAATCTAAAATTAATAAGATTCACCTGCTGAGGTTTCCTTGATGTCGTACATGGAGGAGTTGATCTTGTGTTGCTGCTTATTCTCATTGTCATTCAATAATCCATTTCTTTTGTGTTACGCCAGGTTCTCCATTAAGATTGTACCTTTCTTGTGCGTACAGAGTACTTGCTGTAGAAAATATTGAACTTATATTGACGGAAATAAAAAAAGCACTTCCTTATTTGTTTTCTAGTGAACTGATGTGACTTGTAAACTTGAGTGAGCGCGGCAGTACACGAACCCACGCAGTTCTGAAAGCTCAGCTAATGTATCACAGCAACACTACAAGGAACCACAAAAAAAAAGCCCTAATTGAAGGAGACAATAGAAAGTAACTTAATTTTTCAGAAGCCTAACTGGGGAACTCCATTACTTTTTTAAAGAAGTGGCCTGTAAAAGAAATCAATTACTAACTTTATTGTACCTTTCACAGCTCTGGCAGCATCACTGGCTCTCGCTCACATTTTTATCTTTTCATCTCCTCCCACTTTTCCTCTTCGACACTTCGACCTGGAAATTCACTTCCTTGCAGATTAGCCTGCGAGGACATGCATAAATGCACCAGAGCAGAAGTATTAGCTGCTCTGCGGGCCAGACACTAATTCTGCAATTATTTCAGCCGAACACTCTGACTTTTGCGTTGAACTTTCACACCGTAATGTAGACATTCTTATGCAGGAGGTAGTGTTAGTCAGAAGCATTTGAAAATAATGAGTGAGTTTTCTGAATGTCCCATAAATGTATCTCGTTAAATCCAGGAGCATTAGGAGAAAAAAATATTTTCAGGATGATTGTACATCCCTGATATACTGGTGACAAGGTTCAAACAGAATCACAGCACCGTGACTTCAGTTCTTTAGCTGATGTTTTGGTCTCAAACTTATTGAAGAAAACCCTGAGGTTCCAGTTCAGTAATCCTCTAGAATGTTCTTTAGGATAGTCTCTCATTATAAGACAGAAAGAGTCACATGGTATTCCCCTTTTCTTTAAAAAAAGAGCATCTAATGCTTTCGTTGTATAATTATGTTCAGAAAAATGTCGAAAAACATCCGATTTAGCAACAAAAAAATGCCTTTATCTATTGCATAAAAGAGATTTAAACTAAATCAAATGTGTGTTTCACTAACTGAGCACCTTCAATTTGATTCCTTTGTAAGAGAGTCAAAAAAATCCGGCTCCGGTTTGGTTTTGGTGGGTTGTATTGGTTCCTCTAGTTCTCCATACATACACATATTTGGCATCTTCCTCTGAAACTACACCAGCTGAAAAAATGCCTCTCAGCATAATAACAGCAGCATCTCTGCTAAAAGCTGAACAACTGGCACCTCAAACATCTTATAAACATGCACGATCATTTAAAATGCAAACATTTACTGACTTTGTAGGTCAAAATTACAGTAATCAACATCTCCATTAATGTGTTTGCATAAAGTTCTTCCAGCATAATGTGCGATCAGAAACACACACCTAATATTTTTTAATCACGAGGGCAAACACACTAATTAGATTTCACCTGTATTATTATTTGCGTCTGTAATCCTGTCCTCAGTGTGTTCTGGTAATGGATCAGTTTTAACGTGTGTGCATGTCATGTCATGTTTGTGCTTGTTTCTATATGCACAAAGCTTTACTAGTTCAGGCCCGATGTTCACTGCCTTTCCATCAGATTATCAATCAGTTAAATTTTTACATGAAACAGCTTGTTATCACTGTTATCATTTGTCTTGGAGACTATTTAAGTCAAATTTCGTAGTATTTCACGAGACATTTCAGCTAAAACAACACACGAGCCTCATGACGCTTTCAGCACTTTGAGATGATGGATTTTCACACTGATGCTTCTCATTAAACCGAGTTGAGACAAGATGCATGGAGGTGATTTCACTTTACTCTTTAAGTTCACTTTTAGAGTTTGTAAACAATTAATTTGTTTGATCTGCAGCCATCGGGCATTTGTGCCATTAGCGAGGTTGGAGGAGCCGGCTTAATTTTGCCGCAGTAGAAATATGATCCTTCATCTCCAACAAGAGCTTGTCCTTTGAATTAGCACTAAGTATGACTGAGATGAAGGAAGCTGATTAAACTCACTCTGGTGGAAATACTATCCTTCATACACTTCAAGATCTTGTATTCCTAATTAGTTGAGACGATGAGTCCGCCATCTATCATTGTGGCGGGCGCTGCTCTCGGACTCCTTTAAGAGCTGCAGTGCGATTTCTCCACATCCAGAAGCCAACGCTGAAAAGTTTGAACCATATTGTTATATTGAGTTAAACTCTGTGAGGACGGCTTTGGATGAAGTAGGAAACAAATAAACCGATGAGCCAAAATGCTGTTGCCTGCTTTGCTGCACGTGCGCTCCGTAAGCTCTCTCAAGGTTCCCTGTGGCATCCGTCACCAGGACGTTAGCGGCACATCCTGTCAGACCTCTCGGTTGTGAGTCGGGGCCGCCATAGTGCAGGGCTGCTCCTGCACATTCCCCACCCGGCACCCTGTTTAACCTCTTCATGCTTTGACCCTCCTTGGTCCTCTGTCAATTGGTACCTACCACTGTTGACCCAGACTTCCCTACAAGCCTTGCTATTTCAGAGATGCTGGGACCTCATGGCCAAGCCGCCTCGCGATTCATCAACATTGTGAAGGAGATTTATTGCAGACCTTGGTGTGTGGCATCGCTGTGAGGCGAACATTATATGTTAACCTCATATAATCCGTGACTGGCTGTAATTCTTCGGATTTTTTGTGTATAAATGTTTGTTTTGTGACAAAATGTTGCATGTTTTGGTGGTTTCTAGTCAAATATAAAATTTTTAATGCTACTATGTTCAATATTCTACATTTTAATACAGCAGCTGGTCATGAGAAAATTTAGCATTCGGCTCATGAACCTCAGGATTATCATCCAAATCGGTGGTGCTGCTAAGATTTATGGATCATCCTGCCCCTTCCATGGCTTTGATTTTCTTACCCAACGCTTATGCTGTTTACTTATTTCTTTAAAGGCTCCTATAGATTGTTTTGGACTTCCTGAACTTTGATATATGACAGTAAGTTTCACCGCAGAGTGTGGAATTCCACAGAATTTGATTTAGCACCCCCACATGATACAACATGCAGGAACAGCAGCGTTATCCTGAACGTCATCTGCCTCCACCACCTGTGCCTTCACAAAATAACCAAGAATCCAGTGCTTTTTAGGTGTCAAACATAGGGCCCACAGAGCCAAAACGGGCCCACAAGAGAATCCCTTTTAGCCCCTAAGGTTATAAAGTGTAAAATATATTCCAAAGAGATTTACTTGCATTTTTTCCAGACTAAGGACTGCCGCCTCTCATTTTTTACACCAGGACTGTTCTGTTTTAATACAACTTGGAAACATAATAAAAAAGCTGAGACCAAAACTGAAGGATCAGCAATGCAGCATTAGCATCAAATCCCTATTGGAAGGAGGAATTTGTGAAAATATTCATGCTGAAGCCTGCAATCTGCAAAGAAAGGACATGCTTTTGGGACCGTAGAACATTGTTATACATATAAAAAAAAAGTCTTGATGTTGAAATTACTTTCTTTTCAAACTATCTCACTTTCTTAGGTATTCTTTAGGTGTAGACTTCTTCAAATGTCCTCAAACGTATTTGCATGGAAACAAAGGCGCAGTTTACATTCAGGAGTCATTTAGCTTCTGAGATTATAAGTGTCTAAAACCCCTGAATTAAATTAGTCTTTGTGTAGAGAGAGAAGAAGCTTGTCTGTGAGTGCAATATCCTAAAAACAACCATCCTCCCCTCGCTGTACAACACAAGATCACAGATATTAAGCCACCAACTAAGATATCATCTTGGACATCTTCACACACTCCAGCAGCAGTGTTTTTTCTCATGGAGATCAAAACCAAGACGGACAATTTAAGCCTGACAGAAACACATTTAGACGCTGTTGCTCTGTTGTTTTCCCTGCCTTCAAGTGGCCACTTTGTTTCTTAAATCCGGTTATTTTTTTGTGAATAGCAGGTTTTAGTGAGCACTTCAGCCTTTGGTGGCGTTATTCTGTATGAAAAAGCAGAAAATGCTTCTTGAAGATTGAATAAGAATATCAGTGTCACACAAGTGCAATTCCTCTGTGTGTGTGTGTGTGTGTGTGTTTCTATTTGAAAACAGCAGTGAATTAAAACAACAAACAAATAAAACAAGTGTCTGAGGTTTTCACGATGAATTCAGCCCAGAAGAGCCTTTGTTGCACATCCGTCCTTGAAGTCACAGAATGAATCAAACGCATCCTTCTTCACTCACACGCTCCACAGCGACACAGCGGTTTGCAGAGAGAGCAGCTCGGATTATTCGTGGAAATAAATGTCCCTGCGCTTTACAATCTCAGGGACAAGCATGTCGCTGTGTAGTTTTAGACGTTTTAAACACAACATCAGTTAACAAGAAGGAGAAGGTGGTGGAAACCATCACGCCCCTTTTACTTTAAAGTTTATTTATAATTAAACATTTCAAAAAAAGTAGAGATTTCTTTCTTACGTTTCCACTGGGAAATGAAGTTATTGCCGCCGTAGAGAACCAAGTTTTAATCAGGAAAAAACTCCATACTTTATTTACGTAACATCACTAGCACATTGTTTTAAATCCGGCTCCAAACCGATGAAGGTCAGTTCATTGAAGATACGGCATTTTATCATGAAATCATAAATAAATAACAGGATGGTGTCTGAGCTGGATATATAGGTAGTTCTGCAGGTGACAACCCGAGGAGAGTCCTCATTAATAAAACCTCCACTAGTGTCCCATAATAACTCACATCACTGCCTACCTGAGGAGAATGAAATCTGTTCTGAATAATGACAGTGCAACAGTAGCGTGATGTGTTACTGCCATTAGGCCGCCAACGTTCCCTCTCAGCTCCTCTCTGCTCTCTCTTTCTGTCCTTTTCCTTCACCCTATACTTCATCCCTGTCTCTCCTATCTGCTCCTACACTTTCACTGCCGTAATGGCAGTGCGTGCACGCCGGGTGCGTGTGCGTGTGCATGTGCGCGCGCTCCTGTCATTGTATTTCAGCCAATCTCCAGATGTCAGGGGGCAGGAGGGCTGCAGATGGTCGTCATTCCCTTCTGACAGCGACAGGAAAAGAGAAGGAGAGACAGAAAGCAAAGGACAAATGGAGCATGTGAGGGACGGAGGGAGGCTGAGGGTGGGGGGGTGGGGGCGAGGGAGACGCAACCATAAAAGACAGTAAAGACGCTTCTCTTGTCACAACAGTTGCAATATTGCTAACACTTAAACTCCACTCTGCTTGAGGGGATGTTCTGTACTGGGGAACTGATGGAGTGAAAAATACATTAGAAATGTGTTCCTCGCGCTTGTATCCGTTCTTTTTATAGACTTAATGTTGTTTCCCTCACAGCTACATGGTCCAGTATGATATGCAATATAATCCCGCCCCATTCACAATGTGCCACGGTGACACCACTTCAGTGACGCTTTAAAAAAAATAATACTTTCCTTCAGTTCAGGAGAAGGTTAAAGATACACGATCACCACCTAATGAGGTGAAAAGTTTTATTTATTCAGAAACTCCTGACTCGGAAAACGGTTTGATGTGAATGCTGGCATTCGGAGAGGAGGAAGAGAAGGAGGTAGAGAGGAATGTGGGGCAGGAAAGAGAGGAATGGAAAGATGAAGTGAGGGTTAATGAGGAGTCTGACGCTCCAGGGAGCCTTCCCCTGGCTCCAGACGTACGTACAAACGCACGCAGACACCTAGACCCCGCGTTAAAACCCCAGTAAAAGCCGTTAACCTGTAGTTTAGCTTATCAACTGGCCAATAACACAGGAAGGCAGCCTCATTAACTGGCTTAAGTATGTTCAGAAGACAACAGGAAGGTTTGTGAGAATGAGTTCACCCTCCCAAAAAAAAAAAAAAAAAAAGCAGCGGTGCTCTGGTACACTGTGACATCAAAAGTAATCATGCACTTATTAATAACAGCTCCCAAAGCTCAGCGCCTGGATGAAACATCATAAACAAGAAGGAGGTTACACTCAAAGTGCTGTTGTTTTGGCTTAAAGCGCTTATCTAACAGACTTTATTATGCTGAGGAACACTTTGGGTTTTTCCTCCTTACTTTAAATCAAACACCGTGTGCTCTTTTTTTTTTTTTTTTTTTTTTTTTGTAACAATATCTTCAAAGTGCCTAAATTTAAAAGTACTGCTTTGACCCGAGTGAGGAAAAGAAGGATGGAGTAAGTAGATCATAGGCAAAAGTTTGATGTGAGGTGAGTGGATAAAAACTATTTTTCTAATGTTCTCTTCCAAAAAAAAAAAAAAAAAAAAACTTAATGCATCCCTGTCTGTAAATCATGTGTGCTGTGTTACTCAAATTAGTAGAGTTTGTTTATTGTATATATAGGATGAATGAGTCTAATAACAATTGACTCTCATAGGAGACCCTGAGGCGGATCTGAGTGTGTGACAGGTGAAATCAGCTCCGCCACCCTCAATTGGAAAAACTGATGGCTGTATAAATGGAGGGAATATTTTTGCTTTAATAAACTCAAGTTTTCATTGCAAAACCAATTTTAAAAACACTGGAATGAGGAGTAAAATACAGGCAGGACACTGCCATAAACGTCTTCAACTCATATTTCATGTTATTCACAATAGAACATATACTGCAAAATGGATGTTAAAAAGGGTAAAATTGTAACATTTATGCAAAATATTGGCTCTTGAATATGTTAAAATATTTGGACATGGGCTCTGGAGTTAGAAACAGATATTTATCATGTAACACGTCAACATGACTCAATATTAAAAAGAAAGTTTTAGAGAAGCCATAGAAATAAAGATTGAAAGATGCTAAAATTGTTAAGGGTTTGTCTTTCACACTATCTACATCGCAGGTGCTCCCACTGGGATCCCAGAGCATGACCTCTGACCCATGGGGACTCCAGTGTGTGGGGTTCAGTGCAGAGAAATAATTCGCCCAAGTAGGTCAATAAAGTGTGTTTTCTCTCAATAACATCATCAAACTATTTGGAGAATATCTGGACTTTTACTGTGCAAAATGGCACAAAGCTGAAGGTTAATATCAGATGACACTGCATCGATCACAGCAGCATGACTTTGCGGCAGTAGAGTCAAGGAGCTGAGCTGGCCTGCCTGCTGTCCACAACTTTCAAAATATCATATCTTGTCTGTGTTTGATGGTGAATTAAAAGTCTTATACATAAAGTTGTGAAATCCCACTCATTTAAATCCCGCAAAGTGTTGAAGCTGTGGACTTCAGTGGGACGACTCGTCCTCAGAAGAAGGGCTCCTGGTGCTGAACATCCCTCCACGAATGAGAAAAAAATTCCTTCAACATTTCTGAAATGATAACATAGCAGTCAGGCTCAGACAGAGACGGCCCCATTTGTGCACAGAGTGAGATAGAAAGCAATGCTTCAGCTTTCCCGGGAAGCCAGCGCCATTCATTCTTTCCAACAAGTGCAATATAATCAAACACGTAGCAGGAGACATGTGGTGAAGTAAGTGTTTTATATCGACCACATAATTAAATGATTATCACACTTGCTTCTTTCTCTCTTCAGTGACAGCCAGCGTTTTGTCCGACCTTCAGAGTGGTCATCTGGAACAATTATACACATTTGTCTCTTCTGACAGGATCCAACAACACCAGTTCTGAAACTTCATCCTTGTATCTGTGAGATTATATAGATCCAGGGTGTCGAACATACTGAAATGGAAGTGTAAAAAAGTGTGTGAAAGATGTTAGCTCTAGGTTTTCAAAGAAAGAACCTGCTATAAAAAAAAATTAACACTAAACTAAAAAATTGAGCTTAAAGATTAGTGATGCAGTAATGAAATACACGTTCATTATCTCTCATAAATTAGATTTTAAGATTTTAAGGTTGGATGTGTGAAAACCACCAAATTATGTTTTGAGAAACAGGCTCGGTGAAATCAGTTTGAAAGGAAACACACTGACAGACATTCAGTATAATTCAAGAGACTTTTGAAGCACAAACTCATTGCTTCTGTGTTTGGAATCAGTTTTTATTCAGTGAATTTTGGGGTCAAATGGTGGATCTGATTACAATGGCTTTTCTTTATAAAAAAAAAAAAATCAAGTTGTTCAGGTTTTGTACAGAGATATCTGTTTGATGTAGATTTTATTAAACTGTGAAGAGAAACATCTGGAGCTGTCCTGACTTTAGGGCTGATGTCATTTCACTGGTCCGACCCAATTAACATCAAATGTGTTCCTCTCTGGCCTCTGAAATGTAACGAGTTTGACACCGACGACATCGACAATCAAATACTTACAACGTGTCATCTATTAGATGTTAATGTTTAAAAGTGACAAGGTGACACCGGGGGTTCGTTTCTCATAACGTGAAAGCATCAAAGGCTTTCAGCGACTGTTCAGCAGGACATTCTTGTTTTATGTGAAGCTGCAGTGCAGCTGCAGATTTGTATTTTAGTGCAGCTGAAGCAACTTTCAGCCTGTTGTTGTTGCATTAGTGTGTTCTTATATTCCCTCCTTGAAGGGTCCTTGGTGTTTGATTCTGTGGATCTACTCATAAACATGTTGATGTAGACGGGACACTTTCTGGATGTGTTTTCGTTTTTCATTCCGCCCTGCTGTTGGGGTGGACGAGTCTCCCAGGACACTGCAGGTCATGTGGTATTTGACACAGTTTTAGGCGAGCAAAATATTCGATGATAAAAAAAACAGCGTTTTTCAACAATTATATCGCAGAGATCAACAGTTACACGATCAAACTGAGAAAATGTATTTCTCATTTCACGGGGCCTTGAAGTCATCTTGTTTTTGCCTGATAGTGTTGTTTTTTGTTGTTTTTTTTTTCTGTGTGTGTGTGTGTTAGTTCCCACTCAAAAAATACAGCACAAAGAGTGTCTGAAGCAGCGAAGACGGAGGCTCATTGTTCTGTGGATCAGCCAGCCAAAAATCCATCATTCATTGATTCTGTTCTATCCCTCCTGTAGTTCCAGGACCTTTGATCGCCGCTGATTGTCTCTGCTTCTCCGTCCTCAGCTCCTTCCTGCAAGCTGAATAATGAAGTCTTCACTCTGCGAGTTGCATTCAGAGGCAGAGTGTGAAGTGAGTGAATGTCAAATGTCAGCCGGCGCGGTGACTGTGTGCGTTTGTGTGTTTTGGTGGAGGGCGTGCTCTTTAATCTTTGACCAGCTGGAGGGGAAGAGAACTGCGCTTCCACGTTATGGTGTGAAGTGACACACACACATACACACAACAGACTACCTAACCTCAATCCAATTGTGAAAAACTGCATCTTATATATACTGTATATTTATAAACCTGTCTGAATTGAGTGTTTTAAGTAGTTTTCAGGGTCATTGATGCAGCGCTTTCTCGAATCTCCAGCCCTAACCTTAACCTAAAGTGACCTTTCATTTCAGCAGCCTTTAAATACATGGAAATTGCTTTCTTGCAGTTTTTCGACCACACAAACACACACACACACACACGCATGCAAAACACGGTTTATTCACGCCACATAGTTTCTGTGTGACACTCCTGTCACAACAGGAAGCAAACAGACCCACAAAGTAAAAACAGTGACTGGGGTGCAGAAACTGCATTACAGGTCATAAAAACAAACCAGCGAACCAGTGGCGCTGAGTAAAAGGCCCAATTTGGCAATATAACTCAAATCCACAGCTTTTGGGCACTTTTTTTTTTTTTTTCCTTCAAACCATTCGACCTAAATTGTATTTAACGTGGGAAAAGCGTTGTACGAAATTGTCACACTGATCAAAAACCCAGAGCTCAGCAGTGTTAATACACCGACGTGGCAGAAAATACTACAGCTCAATTTCTATTCAAGTCAACATCGTCGTAGTTCTTCGGGGCAGAGATAATAAGCAGCATCAAGGTGCCTCCGACACCAATCACAGGATGAATGCGAGAGAGGAGAGGCCGACAGGAGGACAACACAGAAGCAGAGTATTAATAAAGAGATGTCTTATCTGGGGTTTCGCACAGTCTCTTTAATAAGCAGGATATGCTGTTTCAAATCATCAGAAGTGACAGGGGATTTTGCAGATAAAGCCCTCAGTGATCCTGAGATCCGATGCTGGCAAGACACGGGGAGGAAGGTGGATTTAGAAGAGACGAGCGAGAGAATGACCAAACGCCGGAAGACGGACGGAGGGGGGAGAGAGAGCGTGATACGGAGTTGAAAGGATGAGGAGCTTGTAAAGAAAGATGAAAAGTAAGGTCAGTGTAATTCCTCAAAGGGATTAGCGCTATCTTCCACAGGGTCCTGGACACACTTAAATAAATGCAGACCTACAGCGTGAGCATGTGTGCGCACACACGCAGGATTTGTCCTGATCCAGTAATAATCACATCACATCTGACGCTCCGCTCATGACTTCTGGCAACATGCACACGGGCCAACTGTGCGTCAGCGAGAGGGGAGAGGAGAAGAAGAAGAAGAAAGAGAGCCCGTGCATATGCATCTGCTGCGAGATAAAACTAATCCCGAAGGAATGGAACATCTTTTCTCTTTCATCCGTCCCCCCACTTTCTTTTCAACAACATTTAGAGGGACAATGCGATGCTTCTGCAGCCCAGCAAGAGGAAGAGGATGAGGCACAGAAAGAAAGTGGGAGACATAAAGGGTAACGGAGATGAAGAGATTAGGAGTGAAAGCCGGGGAGGTTTTAGCGTGGAGAGGACAGCACTTTAAGGATATCTCGAGCTTTTTATCTTTCTTGTTTAATTTCATTTTGCATAGTGTTTTGGAAAATGTGTTTTTCTTTTGTTTCCTTTGCAATCAGCCTCATGCAAATTCAAAAAGCTTTTGTTGGGATGAATGTGATGGCCAAATAATTTCAGGGAAAGTTTATTAATTCATGATCCAGGAAGAGTACCCGCTCTCTGGCAGTGGTTCACCTCACAGTGATAAATCCCCGGTTCGATTCCAGCCTTAAGGGGCCTTTCTGTGTGGTGTTTGCATATTCTCCCTCAGCATGTGTGGGTTTATAGATCACATAGGTTCCTCATTAGTTTTTATTTATGCTGGGTGCTATAAAAGATAGATGTATGGTATTTTAGAAAGAAACTTAATTATTTATCATTATGTAAATGAAATAAAATTGTCATCTAAAAAAAGAAAGCTAATGAAATGGATCTATGAGGACCAACCAGGATAACTGACAGTGATGCTGATGAAAGCATCTTGTGCTCGGTAAAGCGTCCCATTTACAAAAAGTTTCTCTTTTTGTGCTTTTGTGTCGTTATTACAGATTGAACTTCAATATTGAACCACGTATACTTTCTTTTGCCTGCTGTCCAGATGGCCTTTTCATGTCTGTATTTGCCTTTGTAAAAATAATCAACTGGTGTTGGAGCTGTCTCACACAAAGGCAGATAAGATTTAGTTCAGCTGTCAAAAGTAGTGATAAAACGAAGATTGATTTACAGTTTTTACTCCAAGTTGTGTCACGATTCCACATCGTCTGCTGCTTCTTCACTTTAGTTTTTTTTTTCTTTAACTAAATGTCTAATTGAGATTTGTCCCAACAGTTGGTAAAACATTAATTCTTGTGTCAGACTGCAGCTCAACACAAAGAGTAGCTTTGTCACTGCCTCTTGTCCCTGGCAGAGTTTCCAAAGTCTGTTTTCTGGGAGTTGCCAGGTTTGAAAACTCGTTTCCAGTTTCCAGTTGGTTGAACATGTTGCCCCGATAATCTGATGATTGGTTTTGTCTGTCCAACATAAATATGGTTAGAAATGACTTTTATCGATGTTTTTTTTTTTCTTTCTGTGTGTGTTTTCACTGTTTGGAATGAACCAAGCGCTGCTGTCTTTCCTGCTTTCTGTAATTTCCTATAGAAAGTAGCGATAACATGTGTCTCCAGTTACCGCATACATTTTACAATGGGAGAAAAACAGCCAAGGACTAAATGAAAGGCAGAGCAGACCCAGAAAACTCCATAAAATGCACACATACATACATTCAGGGTGCACACACACTCTCACACACACACACGGTCTGTACTGTGCAGCCACTGAACGTATGCAGCGGCGGCTGGCGCTCGGCTGCGCAAAGGAAACACCACAAACAGGAAATTCTGCAGGATTTCCCACAGATCTCTCTCTTCATGTGGCGGATAGCTGGTAGCTCAGGCTCGGCCACAAACATGTAAATAGACAGAGGGGACGTGTTTTTCTGAGCGAAGACAGGATACCCATCAGACGAGTCATGTGGATTATTTTACAGGCCAGGAGCCAAAAAGCGACACCGTCCTTATCGTGCAAACAAACACCATCATGTTTGGAAATGACCAGTACAAAAAACAGAAAGTGTCAGGACTTTAATAAGCTTTTTCTTTTTCAATAACACCATTATCCTTATTATTCTTACATTTGAGCCGTCGTCTTGATCATAAAAACCTTTGACAATCCTTAATTCCCTGAAAAGGACTCATCTTTATGCGACAACAACACAAAATAAATAAAATGCAGCAAGCAGGCAGTTTTATTGACAAACACATTGACAACAAAGTCTAGTTGATCCCACAATATACTTTATAAATCCCTTAATGTCTGGTAAAAAAAAAAAAAAAAAAACAGGTCAAACCACACAGTGGATTCAGTCCTATAGCTGAAATTTGCCACAAGTTTGCATCTCATTTAACTTTCAAAGTGTTTGGATGTACTTTTCAGAAGCTGTTAATACCTCAACCGTGTTTCGTTTATTGGCTTTTTAAATTATTCCATGAGGACCAGTTTTAGGGGAGAAAAACCTGTGAGAAAGTCATGTTTTACTGTAACACGCTGCTTCTGGCAGTAAGAGGGCAGTGAGCTGAAGAAGTAAAGTCAGCCGTTCATCATTTTTACTCTTTCTTTATACAGTCTGTTGCAAGTTTATCTCATCGGTTTTGTTTCCTCTTATAGTTGTGAATACTTGTTGGGTTTCTATAAGGAACTGGCGCTATGCTGAAATATGCAGTATTACAAATTTAACGCCAAACGCCCTTGATGAACCTGACTAGTTGGGTTTGCAAAGCTCAGTAATGCTAAACTACTGAACCAAAAAATTGCATGAATTGGCTTTCATGAATTTAGAGGCAGGTTAGCTTTGCTGTATGCTTTACATTTTATTGTGATTCAAGATTGCACTATTAAAGAAAAGGATATATTTGTTGCTCATCATCAGTTTGGACATGGTGACCAGTGGGATTTGGACCCATAGCTTTGGCCGTGTGTTTATGCCAAGTTTAAGAAGTAACCCAAAGAGATTAATTAAACTTAATACATCCGAGTAATCTTTGGCAGATTTTACTCTTTTTTTATGAGCTCATCAAAGCTCTGCATTCACTGACTCACGGTCTCCGGCCGCTCTGATAAAGAGCACGCTTCCCTCCAATCTGTTCTCAAAGAATGACCTTTGAGAGCGCAGTGGAAAACTCCCCGTGGCGAAAGCATGTTTAGATCTCACTAATGCCTTTGATAGGAATGTCCAGTTTGACAAACAAGCAGCAGATTCACCACCAAAAGCCCTGTGATTACTTTAAGAGCAGGCTTTGGAAGCTTTCTTTAAAAATGTTGGTCAAATTTCAACTTTTAACAAAGATGGCCGAATTCTGCATTCCTTTTGCTTTCAGGCCTCGAAAGGGTTAATTTAACAATCATTACAAGCCTCAAAGGGACAATGACTATAAATGCTAGTCCGAAAGACAAACTGTTAAAGAAACAGATGAAATACATCAAGGTAAACAACAAATAAATGTTAATGGCTTTGCATTGATTACATAAGGTATATACATACGAAACTCTCATTATCAAATAAACATTGTTTTTTTTTCCCCGAATGCAGATTCAGGTTAAGCTGCTTCCCACCTGTTATCTGAAAAGCAGGAGATCATCAATCCTTTTGACACACACATTTAAAACCGAGGTCCCAGGATGGTAAAATCATTGGAAATGAGAGGGCCTCTCTCTATCTAAAACCACGTTGCTATGACGACCGCCGAGGGAAGGATGAGTAAAACTCCGGACTTTGGCTGCGGTTATGTAACAAGCGTTGGCCGCTCAACCTGTCTACATTCTGACCTGCTTTCAGTTTCAGCCATGAAAGGATCAGCTGATAAACCCCCGTCTCCACACGCAGCGAGGTCGCTGCCACGCAGATCAGATAATCTCTTTTGGCTTTTAAAACGGGAGGAAACCGTGTTGTGACTGTTTACACGGCTAAAGAAAGATCCCATCTCCGCTGGTGCGAGCTTTAAATTAGACATGGAGTCGGTTGCTGTGGCTGAAAGGAGAGGAGAATCAGAAAGGCAGCCAAATCTCATCACATGATGCTATGAAATCTAATAAAACGCGCTCTTGAGAACCGATTCTGCACAATAAATTATACATTTAATCTAAAATATTACCTCTCCATTGTCTCCCCTTCTTTGCAGCAGCACATTAGAGTGTGAAATGACTTCTCGCTGACACATACAACTCCCGTTCACCGTGAACGAGTCCAGTGTTCAGTGTTTGCCGGCGGCTGCCAGTAGCAATAACGCTGATTATTGATCCCCAGGTGCCACTAGAGCCATCCATGCCCTGGAAACATGTGCACACACAAGCAACAAATACTGATGCATGCACTGAGGATAAAAGGATCTGCGCTATTATCAAGGCACAAATTACAAATATAAAGCAGCAGCATGTTAAATGATACAGACACAAACAGCTTTCATCAACTGACAGCGCTCCGCCCCCTCATCAGCACACAAAGCTGTGGCAATATTAGAGATCCCCTCTGGCCTGTGTGTGACCACCTGCAGGATAATAATTACTGACAAGCGGGGAATAACTTTCAGACTGAGAGCGCCAAGAATTATAGTATATGCAGATGCTCACATGAATACACGCAAAGCAAACATGCAAATGGCCACATGCAAACAATTTTGTACACAAAGAGACTCCCTCATGCTGATTTTGTTATGCACAGGTTGATCATATATATTTTTAATAATGTTTGTTTGCCTTCCACCCAGTGTAGTTGTGGGCTTTTTTTTTGTGCTAAGTGGCGCCTTCGCCTTGATGAAGGCGATGAGAAACAAAGAAGTTTCCCCAAAATGATGGAATGTAACATGTTTTCATTGTGACTATGTTGTTGTTCAGGTACAGGTTGAGCTTGGGAACTTTCTGTGTGGAGTTTGCATGTTCTTCCTGTATGAGTAGGCGATCCAGTTTCATCCCACAGTCCAAAAACGTGTTTGAGGCTAATTTTTGACTCTACCCATTTCTATAGTAACTGTAATCTAGTAATCTTGAATGGTGTAAAAGTAATCATGACTCTTTTTCAGGTGCTTTAGCAGACATTAGAATGAGGAAGAATAAAAACACTTACAGATACTTATTTTTCTGAAGGTTCAAATGTGTTCATTGAACCTAAATCGGCATTCAGTTTGTACATTTCCATTTTTACACAACAGGCCAGTCTGCAGCCATTTACTGGAAACTGACCCCTGAACTAAAATGAGTCTGACACTCCTCTCTAAGATGATTAAAATTGATTTGACCGGAGTTTTGTGCATCTCGGATTCATTCTGCTGGTCGCAAACTGCTGCAGTTTCTCTGTAGTCTGTCATCATTACAGGTGAGAAAACAGCGTTCATGCACACTGAGCTGCGTCAGATTGATAGACACAAGGTCAGAGAGGGGGACGAGACGGAGAATCGGTCCAGCACTCAGACAGGAAAAGTTCAATTACAGCGTTGGCTTACCTTTCACTCCTACCACCTGACCTCTGACCCTCAATCATACCTACATGAGTGAAGTCCATCACACACTAGCTCAAAGGCAGTTCATAACTCCATTTTTTTTTTTTTTTTTACTCACAGGAGAATCGCTGATAAACTTTCAAATCTAAAAAAATAGACATTATTAATGAGGAAAGTGAAAGTGATGTTTGCATTCAGCTGACAACATGTGTGATCAACTATGTTAATCTGTCTCCAGATGTATCGAGTGCTCTGCAAACCGCTCTTAAAGCAAAAACCGGTTGCAGCGGAGACATTTAAAGAAGCTAAGGTCACGCTTCCCAAGTGATGTCAGTGTAATAAATGTGGCTGCACTTTCACTTCAGACCGAGTGCGAGTTTTGGCTTGCGGGAAGCAAAGAAGGCAACGGGTGACAACTGTTTCTAAAAACGACTCCCATAATACATCACTGAACCTCACATAATCAGAAACACTCTGAGCGGATGTCGGCGATCCACACGGCGAAGGTCACGCTGATGACAAGAGAGACATGGAGGTGTCTGCGAGCGAGGTTTTAATTAAAGCTCGTCACAAGATAAACTCCCTGAAAATATGACATTATATCTATAATTAATATTCATGTCAATTTAACGTCCTCGTAATTAGATTTTGAAAATCACTTTTTAAGGGCCTCTGTAAAATGACTATACAGTGATTCTATTAACTACACGTGTCCTTTTCTCCTGAAAGAACATGCAGTTTTTCACAGGCCGAGTAATCAGTTTGATCGCCGTTGTTGCTGGTTAGCAGACAGCTAATGTGCCGGCAGCACTGCTGACTTGGCCTTCCAAGTTTGCAGGTTGTGGTTTGTCTGAATTGCTATCCTAAACGACGCTCCGCCCAATAAAGCTCGAGTAGTAATTTAACCAAATAAAGGTTATTCACTCACGGGAACAGGTTGCCGTTTCTCCTGAAAGGCTTGTTGGTGAAAGAGGAATATCGTGTGTACAGCAGACAGATTTGGTTTTTCATTCACAATAGATGTATTTATTCTGGTTGTAATTACTTTGAACTGCGGTCAGTAATGTTTACAGGCACACTTCTACAGCACTTGATCTTTGATATTATCGTCGGCTGTTGATCGCTTGTATGTAATTTATTTCCGTGGCACTAAAAGTCAGGTAATTGAGGAGGCTGGGAACCCTTTCTGCAGAAATACACACACATGCCTGTGTGCATGGCGGCCCTTGTGTGTGAAAATGAATTTTTTTTGTGTCTGTGAGCTAAAATATTGCGGTTGCATTTTTCCCGACAGAGCAGATTGCTATTCAGGTTCAAAATCTGCGAGATGAAACTGGGATGAGAGATGGTTATTCTACGAAGGCCATTGATTCCTGTAAGAGACAAACCTGTTTGTCTAAGTGATTCTCCAGCCTCGGGTCTGAATGCACAGGTACATGCAGGAGGAGGGGAGCGCTGTGTTTCCCCCCCTGATCAGTGAAAGTCAAACACACACATTCACACAGAGACAAAGATTTTCACATATGGCAATATTAAACTGAGGCCCTACTACAAACACACACATTAAAACACACAGGTAAGAAAAGCCACATGCAGGCAGTTACGCAGAAACTTCACACACAGAAGCCTAGTTAAGGATTTACTGGGAACAGAGGTTGTAGTTTGTGCTCTCAGCTGCACTTAAGGAGTCACTAATGTCAGTGCTAAAACTAAATCATAGCCTCCAGTTCAGTTCACCTCCGCAGTCAAACGCATGGACACACACGGACCCGGAGCAATGTAAACATGCTTACAAGTCTCACATTCTTACACACACACACACACACACACACACACACACACACACACACACACACTTGTTTGATGTCTGTGACCTTGTTTCTGCCGGCCTTGACACACCTGCACTGTATCTGCCCGTTCAGACAGAAAATTTAAGTGGAAATCCATCCAGTTTGGCAAAAAACGTGTGTGTGCCTGTCTGGGTGCATGTGTGAGCAAAACGCAAAAAAAAAAAAAAAAAATTCCGAGAGAGCACACACACAGATGAAACGAGATAACAGAATGGGGAAGTCGTTTGAAGTGAAGTTTGTGAATTCATGACCCAGTTGGTCTTGAATAAGCGGCCTCCGCTGTGCGATGGCCAAACAGCTCGCCTCTCTTGAGGAGGACAGACGAGTGTATTTGTTTGCAGGCAGTCAGCAGATATCGAACTGCAGCGGAGTGTTTATACAACAGAGTTTTTGAGTCGTCTGCAAACTCTTAACAAAAGGAGCTATTACGTCTATCAAGCGCTCCGAGAGAGTCGGCGAGGAACCGCGGAGCGGTCCTACATTCCTCATGAGCAAAACCCTGCACTGTGACGGTCGCACATTCACAGCCAAAAATATTGGTTTTGCGAACGCCGTCCGCTTAAATAGAAAGGAGGGGTGGAGTGAAGCGGAGAGGGACGGAGCGAGGCAATAAAGCAGGCGGCTCGGACGGAGGGAATGAAGAGGAGAGAACAAGTCACCGGGACTGTGGAAGGCGACAAGAAGGCAGATGAAAAATCGCCCTTCTCCTCGTGGGCTGTGGTCGAGGTAACAAGGAGGGGAAGAGAAGACCGGGGGGGGGGGTACTTTAACATCAAAGAGAGGGAGAAGAATATGAGTTTGACCCGTGCAGAAGAGGCCAAATGGGTTTGACCTCCGACATCTGTAAAGATACAGTTACCCCGAAACATCTTTGATAAACGCAGACACTCGCAAACCGAGTGGAACAAACCCCGAGCAAGATATCGGCCAGCGTCTCTTTTCACACCACTTCCTCTCTCTCTTCTGCGTGACCCCATTTGCTTTATTTTTTTTTTGTTTTTTTTTTTTATCTCCTCTCTGTCCTATTGGAAACACAAACACCCACTAAGCTTTACACTTCAAATGAAATAAAAGCTGGTTGACTTTAAGCTTCTTCACGCTGAAACACCCATTACACAAACTCACAGATAAGCCCGCATGAGCGAGTCGCAAATATAATCTAAACAGGTTTAAATTGACTCCGCCGCCGCCGCCGCGACGCGCTCGTCTCGTCTGCAACAATCACAGAGCGAAGCTACATTAGAGGCAAGTGTCACCTTCTGTCTAATAGAGAAACTGCTGTTTTAGCCTATTTGTTGACATTATTAGTATTCTGCCGCCGCGTGTGCTCACTGGGAGAAAAGTCATATCAGCTTAACCATCGAGACTGAAGAGCAGAATACAAAATTGCTCCTAACGGTGTCAACAATGTGACATTCTGGCTGCCGGGAGAAAATAACATTTTTCTCATTTCCTGCGACAAGAAGAATATATTGAAGTCTCAGAAGTAAACATCTTAATGATTAACAAGGACACTATGAAATTCATATTTTTAAACCCATCCATCCATCTTGGATATCAGTTTATCATGTTCAGGATTCCAAAGGATGGAATGAAACTTTATATGATTTTCCTTTACTGTACTTACTTATTTTGTTTATTTTCAAATACTTTTTAAATGAATTTATTGTTGTGAATATATTCTTAATTCCATTTCATTTCAGCTAATTACTCCTAATTACAGTCATTGTTAGTACACAATGACCGTTTATTGTGGTTTTCTTTTGATTCTTGCGTTCACAGTTTCATTGTCTTTACTTGTTTTGTCTCATAATCACCTGTTAAGCACCTCGAATTGCAATTACCTGCATGAATGGTGCCGTATAAATAAACTTTGATTAATTAGGTCCATTAAAGCGTAACAAGGGACTTTGTCAAGATTACCACAGGTCACCTTGGTTACAGAAGAAAGTAATCAACTTCACCATAAGTATCTAAACAGTCTATTTTTACTAACATCTTCTGACTTCAGCTATAACTCAAGCTGTAATTTCTGCAGCACTGTGGCTTCACGGTGGTGTTTACTCATCAGCCTGATCCGATATGACATCCATAATTTCAGTTATGTGTTTATCACTAACCAATATGATGGTTCTGTAGAAATCGTTTATTCTTTTTAGGATTTTTTTAACATTTCAGGAATTCTGTTTTACTAAATGCAGCATGCACAAGCGGTGCCATGTGCTGGAGAACAGACCTGCAAAGCAGATTTTTTTTTTCTTTCTGTCTCATTTCTAATTCTGCTGTGACAGCTGAACCTGCAGAGAGAGAGAGAAAAAAAAAAGAATAAACAGACACATATACAGTTTTATTTAACCAGACCAGAATCCTGCTGCCTATCCTGGATGATGCTTTGGAAGACGGATGGATGCATCTGATGTCTGAGTGCAACATCTGATCTTCTGCACATCACCAGCCACAAACTGGTCAGATTATTTTGGATCACCAGCGTCCAAGTTATGGCCTGCAGGCTGATTTGGGGCCAGTTTCTGCTGAGGGATCACATTTTAGTGCATGATATTGGGAAATGCGACGACATAATGGACATTAGCCGAAAGTTCTCATAAAAGGAACAACTAAAACTCTACACAGAGACACATATGATCGTTAGAAATGTCTCACTGAGCATCAATATACTGCATTTGTTTCTTGCTGTATCGTTACAAGAAAATGTGCTGAAAACACTGTACATCAGTTTGTACACATTTCTCAGAAATTGATCCAGACATTTCATTTATATGAACCAGTCTGGGCCCGGAGCAGGTTAAAAAAAAAAAAAATCCAGGAGAATTTGATAGGGCTGCATGAGTCTACAAGTACTGGTGAGAGCAGGCGCTGCTAAGTAACGGGAGACAAAATCACTTCTGCGAAAATAAATGCCGGTCAGGTTTTTGAATTAAAAGAAACACTTCTGACCATCACCTGTCTCTGAAGCACAGTGACTTGAAATTGCTGTGTTTATAGCTTATCTCTGCTGCGGGTTTTATTCCCACTCTTGAAGAGTGCTGTATAAATAAACATGTGTACCCAGAGCAATGAAGAAACAGAGGCTGAACTGATTTTTTGTTTTGGTTTTTTGGGACTTTTTCTTGCCGGGGCCTGAAATCAGGCAGCCAGTGGTGTGAACCCTGTCAGGTACACTCACATCCTTTGGAACAAACAGCTGAGGGCTATCTGGGCGCCTTTCCTAAGAAAAACTTTGTACCATTACAAGGTCGAGCGAGAATCTCGCTGAGTTATAATCACGTTAGCCACATAAGAGCAGATTCAGACTCCACAGAATACGGAAATAATTGTACACGCTCTCAGGTAGTTATCTGAGCCTCCCAGCTGTGAGCCTACTAACCTGAGTTACATCAGCGCTCGGAGAGACCCCCGAGAAATGCTTTACATAACAGAAACAGACACACACAGACATGCATGTACACGAGAAGGGAAGAAATGCAGCCGCGTTGCGCGCACGGACCGCACGCAGCAGCGCAGATGCCTCGGTGCAGGTCTGGGGCGAGGTAGATAAAATTAGGAATACATCAGTCTCGGTGGACTGTGGCTGTGCATCTGTTGAGTGAATCAGCACACAGAGCGTACAGTACCTGGCCGGCGCGCTACGCCGCTCTGTTTGTCTCATCTGGCTCTACATGACCGGACTGGATAAGCAGAGCCATTTGTCTCAGGATGTGCTGTCGCTTATAAACCGCTGAGCAGTTCCACATCCTGGGTGCATAATGAGAGAAGACTGATGAGAAAAGTTACGTTCGGGATGTTAAACTTTTTTTAAGCGATTCGTGTCAACGGAAAATGTAAAACTACGACTTTATGAGACTGAGTGAAATCCACCACATGGTCAAGTCTTTGACCTTGATGTTTTGCGGTGAAGGTATGTAATATATTCCCACAAAACAGCTTCAATCACAGATACAGAGCAGCCCGACAAAACCCACACGAGCGCTTTCTCTCGGTGTAGGCTTTTAATCTTCTGCATCCTCTCATTTGTCTGAGGCAGAGATAAAAGTGCCATCACGGCGGCACCGCCAGAAATCAACTGGAACAAGTTGAGAGGAATTTATTTGCACACTTAATCCATCTTTTCATTTCCTATGTCGTTTTATCCAGTTTGTGATCACGGAGTTTGGAGCAGATCCCAGCTGACAGTGGGCAAAGTTCAGGATACACCCCGGAAAGGTCACCGGTTCACACACCCAGTCACACACTCACACATGCTTGTACTCACACATTTATGTTAACGCTGACAGGAAATTTTGAATTTTCATTTACTTCAACTACTGTATGTTAACAATCATACACAAAATGGTAACAAAAACTAGAAGGTATATATGCTGGTGACACTTTTTTACCTGATTGTGTTTTAAGCAGTCAGTATTTTAGCAACTAGTCAAAATATCACTGCTACAGGATATCAAAAGGCAGTGTTTTCTCAAACTGCAGATTATTTTCCTCATGTATTGTCACTTTAGTAAAAAGTTTATTTTATTTGAGCGTGTTTGCCTGATTTCTTTTAGCTGCTTTACAAGTCGTCTCAGATCCACTTGAGATAAAAGCAGGAATGTTGGGTATCGAGCCAGAATGGGCTGTACAGCTGAGGCAGCAAAATGTGAGGAGATGCAAGTAAAATAAAATGAGCAATAACAGTGATTTAGACAATGAGATAGGGTTTTTTTTTTTTCCATTAATTTGCTCCACTCTGTTACACGGCTCTTTTTAATAAAGCAAACATACTGAAAAATTAATAAATGAGACCCAGTGGGAATGTATATACATGCACTGCATTCTTAAACAAACACAAACAGCCAGAGAAACTCAGAGCGCAGCGAGCCTGGGCGCAACGCAGAAGGTCACACTGCAGTAACAATTAGGCTGGTTTCATTTCAATTTGAGGGGACACTGTGGCATGAAGCATGAGAACTTGTAAGAAAAGTGAAAGTAAGTAGAAACGACTTCAGCTCTGAGCCCCAAGCCTCCAAGGTTGCAGGGTGTGAGATGACCAGATTTTATCTTCACAGCATCACAGAGAGTTCACACCCTTGCAATGGGGACTGTGCGCACGTGCGTGTTTGTGTGTGTGTTGCTCATGTTGTGAGGACTTAAATGTGTGTATACAGTCTTTCTGGGGCCCAGCACAATTTGGGGATGAACAGAAAATTTCTGGTTGGGATGAAATTAGGTTTATGCAAATAGATGACACTGCTAGGGTTTAATTACATTTTTGTAGAAGTGAATGCCAAATTGCAGCATTCTGGAGGGATAGTAACGCGACCTCGCTTGTGCATGTGCGTGTGTTTGGTAAGAGAGGTTTCATGGTGAGGAAAGTCCATGCTCAAAAGCCAAACTTCCTTCCTGTCTGAGGGACTTCAGAGGCCAACAATAACATGAGTATTCTCTGAATTTCCATCTCTCTCTCTCCATCTCTGCGAGAGGAGCGTGGCGCACAGATCAGACGGCGCTGATCTAAGCCAACGGCACACACACCAGCCCTGAGTCTAACAGCAGGACAGCCAGAAAATGGAGCAGAGGCGGCAGACAGGACAGAAGTACCGATGCGTTCCGGTTCCACGTGACGTTACGGAGGGAAAAGCAGATGAGGACGAGAGTCACAAATGTGCAAACATGCTCAAAACGTTCAGTTTAATACGACCGCGCTCAAGGGTGAACAAGCTGAAGGAAGCACTTCACACAGACAAATTATTCTCTCCACTCTCACTGGTCCAGCGTCCTTGTGATGCCACAATCATTATGCTCCAAAGTTAAAAAAAAAAAAGAAAGAAAGAACAGCACATAAGGGTTTTCAAGAAAGTGAAACTTTGCTCTACAGTCACTCCTCAAGGCATGTCCTCTCCTAATTATCAGGAACAATGCTGACCTCAGCTGGACCGAGTGAGTTACTGCTGTTGTTTACGCTTCTTTATGAAAAGCAGCAAGCATCACAAGACTGAACCATGTAGCAATTCTCCTAAAGAGAGAAGTCTAGCAGAGCATCCAGAGAGAGAGAGCAGGGACAGAGAGAGTGAGACAGGTGAGCCGAGGGATACAGTCCAATCAATAAAATATTTTCACAGGTATATAGGCTGTGTCTTAATGGCAATAAAAGAGGTGAGAGATAGACAGATGGCCCACAGACAAAAAGCAAGTGAGACAGATGAGCAACAGACAGACTAAAGCATCCCACGCTTAATTAATTAGAGAGTGAAAACACTGCGGGGCTCTTGGGCTGCTTGAGAGACATTTAGGCGTGTAACATCTCCACAACAACACACCCACACGCAAAAGGCCTGGCACGTGGAAAAACAAGCATGCCCACACACAACAAAGGACTCTCCTGTCACTTCTTCTCACAGCATTTCAGATGAGACGGCGGAGACGACACTGGGAATGCGAAAAAAATAAAAGAGAGAGAGAAGGGGAGTTTGGCAAAAAGGAGGGAGGAGAGGAGAAACAGAGCAAAGATGAAGCGAAGATCACATGAGAGGCGATGAGATCGGATGAGGTAGAGATAGATGGAAGCAGAGGAGGAGAGAAATGAAGTGTGAGGGAGGACAAAAAAAAGCAGCAAGAAAATGATGCAGAGGGAGACAGCGGAGGGGAGGGTCGATTAAATGGAAGGAGAGGAGGCATACAACAAAAAATAAGTGTAGTGAAGTGTAGTGGAGAGGAGAGAGGAGTGGAGTGAGAGGCGAGCGTGCAGACGAGAAATGGAAAAAGAAGAGCGACTGGACACGCTGCGACCTCAAATGCTCGGCTGCAATGACGTTTTGAAGATCATCTCAAGGTTGTTAGATAAGAGGAAACCCATTCAGACGGAGGAGAGCAGAGGAGAGGAGAGGAGGGTGAAGGGGGGGTGGGGGGTGGGGGGTGAGGTGGGGGTGATAGCGAGAGGACCAACAGGAGGAAGGAGGTAAGAGATAAAAGGGGGATCGTGTAATAGTGAGGGAGACAGAGAGTGATGAAGACCGCCGAGAAAATGATTTAATGACTCAAGTTGCCAAAAGGCATGCAGTAGCAGTGTGTGTGTGTGTGTGTGTGTGTGTGTGTGTGTGTTTGCGTGCGTGCGTGTGTGCATGGAGGAGGAAAGTACACATGAGCCTGTGCACTGCTTGCTTGCATCGCTATGAGGGAGCATGCAAACCAGTCTGTATGCAGGAGTGCTTGTGCTCATGTATCGATGCTTGCATGTGTGTGTGTGTGTGTGTGTGTGTGAGTGTGAGTGTGTGCGTGCACGCATTTTGGCAGGATTGATTAAGTACTGCGAGCCTGCCAGCCAATAAACAAGAAGGCAGGCTGTGTTCCATTCCTTAATGAGTTACCCTTATCTGTTACCCTGCTCTCCTCTCCTCCGTCCATGCATCCTTTATTTACTCCCCATTACATTATCCCCTTCACTCTCCCTCCCATATGTCCTATTATCATTCATCTTGCATCCTCCACTCTTGCCTCTCTTTCAATATTTCCTAGCTCAAAGGCCTCTTCACTTTTATCTTCCTGCTCCTCCCTTCTCTACTCATTCCTTCATTTTTTTTTTTCTCGAAAGAGAGGAAAAAAAAAAAACCAGCAGGAGGAGATGACACTGTCACGGGCTTTCACATGCCGTAGGGTGGAACACAAGCACATATAATTTGCTCAAATCAGAGGCCTGATATGCAGAGCGTCTTGTGAACGTGACTCCAGCCAGTCAGCATTTGCATATGTTATATATTCAGCTCGTAGTATTGTAAGTAGGGGAAGAGTTCAACCAGCCCAACAATAGTGCGCCTCCAGGCGTGGGACTGTCAATGTGTCGCTCCACCACTTTGGTCCAGACTTAAAATTACTTGCAGATGGACTGCCTTGATATTTCCTACAGACGTTAATGGTCTCCTGGAGAAGGTTAATGAGGTTGGTGAACCTTTGTCTTCTAACCAAATAGTTGCAAAAATTAGGATCATATCCTTCTGCTTCAACTGTACGCCGTGTTTAGACTCAATTAGCGTGTTATTCTAAGTCATTGTAAGCCTGTTAACATGCCGATTTTAGCATTTACCTCAAAGCATTACTGGCATTAAACACAGTCCCATAGAGCTGCCAGCACAGCAAGAGGCTCTTAGTCTTGGTTAAACAATGTATTTGTTCACTCTCTGAAAGTAAAACACCCGATTATGATTAAGTGTGTGATTCTTTTTGCTCTCTTTCTCGTATATGAAAATTTTCCATTTAAAAAGTAGCATACATTTGTCAGTCTGAGACGGGCTTTTTCCTAAAGCATCAAAACTAAGCAGTACATTCGAACAGTGAGGATTAGTAGCCAAGTGGAAAAAAAAAAAAACGTGTAACGGTTGCTTAAGATCAACCACGGAAGCAGAATAAACCCTTTAACATTAAAAAAACTCCCAAACAGTCATCATATGATTCATTTCCAGCTTTTAAATGTGAGTCAGGTGTCTGTGAAAAGGAACCAAGTCCCCGCCATCTGTGCAACATTTTCTCACATGATACAAGTGCAATTGGTGGAAAATATCCTGATGACATTAATCAAGCTGAAAGTACACAGCATTTCAGAGAGTTTCAGTTAAACTGTTGTACTAAAGTGTTTTCTCCGGGTCCAAGTTGGGTTTGATTCATTGCAAAGTGGCTGGTGGTGCCGGGTCTGCTTTGATGAATGTCAGCCTATCGGACTGCCAGGCAGTCTCCACCGACCTCTCCCAAGCCCTTTGTGCACATGTTGACGTCAAACAAACAAAAAAACACACCTGGTCATGTCTCCAACTCATGCTTTCTGGTGTGTTGCCTTTCATAAATCAAATTAACTGCAGTTATATCTAGTTAATGGGATTAGAACAGGGACACAATGTAGGAGACATCAATCTGGTCTGGAAGTCAGCCATGAATGTGGGTCCTCTCACATCTCACAGGGTCTCTCTGGCCAGCTGGCAGGGGCTGCCGCTCCTTGATGATTTACAAAAATGTCTCCCTGTTTTTGCTGCAGCAGTGACTCTGGTAATTGTACGACATATGGGCTATAGAGCATAGCTAAAGACAATCCATAAAAATCCCACTTAACATTGTTTTGAAATTCATCAACATTCAGGGAAATGCCCCAAGTAGCATTCTTTCAGGAAAATGGATACCAACTCTCCTGTTTGTATGACTAATATATTGCACTCAGCAGTCAATTAGCTTATAGCTCAGCAAGATTGGAAGGCATCGAAAATGTATGAAGCGGTTATAAATATATCACTTCTGGACGGAGCCAGGCGAGCCGCTCGGCCTTGATTCAAGTTATGTTAATCTAAGACAATCTTAGTAGAGTTCATTGGGAGTCGATGACAATGTGCAACGTTTCTGAATAAAAAAATACTGGTTTGAAATATTTCTGTCACCAATGGATTTTGCGTGACTCCACCTCAGAACTTTGAAGTTCTGTGAAAACTGAACTTTGAAAATGAAGACATACAAGACATTTAAAATGCTCATAAATTGTAAAATACTGATATTTTTATTTTTCAAAAATGCAGCAGAAATGTTTTATGCTTGACACAATCCAGCTTCCCGCTGAGTCAGTAAACCCATAAGGAAAAGAAAAACAACCAAAAAAAAAAAAAAGGAATTCAATCAAACAACCGTTAAATGTTATTTTTGTTTCTTTTGAAAAAAGTTCTTTGCTTGCCATCCACAAATTTTTCAGCTTTCGTTTTTCATGTTTTTAGTTGACAGTGAACTAAAATCTCTCATGAGGAAGTTACTTAGGATGAGAGGAGGTTAAATAGGCCTCACTGTGAAAAAGCTGCACATGGAGTCGCACAGATGGGCAGAGACGGGGGAGGAACTGGGAGGATGGGACACAGCGTGGGGTAAGAACGGGGGGGAAGTCGACCGGGAGGTTGTTGGGGCCTTTGGTTGAGTTACTGGCTCAAATCAAGAAATTCAAAAGGTCCGTTTTTTTAGTGGAAAGTTTTTTCGTTTTTTTTTTATTGTTATGCTAGTGCAGCTTGGAGATTTCAGCCTCTATCGCACTGGGCGACAAGCACATTAGTGACAGTTTTCAAGACTTGTGTGACATGCGAAAGATAATTACGGACTGTTGATGTTTGATGTTGCCTGGCGAACGTGTGACATTAATTGAGGATTCTTGGCCATATAAATACGGGGATCTCACCCCACTTGAGCGATCATTTTGTCCTGACACAGCAAGCGAAATTGAGGTCATAAAAGAAGTGCGGATGCTGCTGGGTCAGACCAGGCCGACACGCCGGAGGCTCGCGTTTTGCTCAAATTTGCAGAAACTCAATTGAGAGGCGGGTTCAAGATGGTATGAGAGAAAATCCCAAACCCCCGCGAACGTTCCGAGATTTGGAAAACTCTGTTACAAATTACGTTTGCAATATGTGGAAGCCCAGTGCGATAGCAGCGTTTCAGTGCCTTAGATATAAAACTCCTCAGTGTGAGTTGTTTGGAGCAAGATTTATAAACGCCTGATATCTTGTTACGGCGACAAAAACCAATATCGCGGCCCTGAAGCGCTCACAGCGAAGCAGAAAGGCTCGCCACAGTCAGTCAATATTTCCACAATACGCTCGCTGGAGTTTCAAAGTAAATTTCACTTCTTTTTCAGTCTGTCTTGGTGGAAATCTCAAACAAAATATTGCTTTATCATCGGGATAATAAGGTTTGAGTAGCAGCATGTTTCGAGACCACATAAGGATGATCGCCTCCACCTCAACTCCACACAGAATCTACCTCATTAATCAAGTCTGGCTCCAAACAACTGACACCGCAGTGGCAGGTAGTAAACCAAGCTCAGGCCCGTCACGCAGGGGCGACACGGCTTCATTTTTTTTCTGCAGGCTACCGGCGATACTGTGAGGAAATTGCTAAAATACGACACCTCTTTACTTCAGAACAGCGTGAGTAATGTTTTATAATTTGAATTCGGCTCGACTTTAAAGCGGTGCTTTTCAAAGGGACGGGGCTTCAGTCAGCTTTAGGTAGTTCAATCAGGAGCTCTGAAATATTGTGGCCCCTGGTAAAGTGTGAAACATAAAGGTCAGACCAAAAAAAAAAAAAAAAAAAAAAAAAAAAGAGAGAGAGAGAGAGAGAGCGCATCCTTGAATTTTTAAGAACATGCTGTGATTTAAGACTCCCTGAATCATCACCACCGGTCTGTCTGTCTGCAGATACATTTATAGGGGTTGGGTGTCTTAGGAGTAAAAGGTAAGGCCTTGAAGATGATTTTTAGGGAAAAGGGGGGAAAAGGAAAGCCGGGTGAGGGATAGGTTCAACGGGTTAATGGTTTTTTTTTGGCTGGTGCTCAATCATCAAACCAATATTGCATTATCTACACAGTACTAGCTCATTATCTGACGGTCAAAGAATAGACAGAATGGAGTGGAAAATGTCCTACACTTCAACTACTAAACAAGTATCTAAATGCGCACATTGTTAAGAATTACTGAAATGGCTGTGCATAGCAAATATAGCCTTTAAATAAAGGTACTGTGTACATATTACAGTGGGTGAGATCGAAAGACAACCAGCCTTGCTTCAGGACATCTATACAATAATATAGTAATATCTGAAATGAAAGCAATAATGTGGTTAAATAAGTAATGTTTTAATGCAAGAGCAGGTAAATGCTATAAATCATAATATATCATCTGTATCTTTCCATTCTATTTACAAGAGTTTAACACATAGCTGGTTAGAGTGATTCCTCAGTCACACTGCAGAGGCCCTTCCTTCTCCTAAAATCTGTCTCTTGGCACACTTTCTTTCTTTTTTTTTGTGGTTTTCTTATCACTCTATCTCCCCTGCATCTTCATCACTCTCAGAACTGTTAGATCCCTCACAATACAGTCTTAATCTCTTTCCCTTCATCTGACCAACTGTTGCTTCAGCTAATGTTGACTTTTTTTTAAATCCTCCTCTTCCTCTCAATCTGTTTTTTTATTCTTTCTTTCTTTCTTCTTTTTTATTTTTTTTACAACCGTCTCTCACTGAAATTTGTTTATTTTCTCCTCAGCTTAGTTTGATCCTTGGCAGATAGGGCCTTTGATCTTTTAATGGAAAAAAAAAATGCTACATTCACATTTCACAGGTTGTTCAAGTTGACATCAGCAGTCTGTGTGTGGTACTTCTTAGCTCAGCTCCAGCGTCTGCGTCTGTCCTCCTCGGTCCCGGCGCGGCACAGTAGGAGATGTAAAGTAACTGACCCTTTTCGCCACAGCGTTCCTCATCGTCCTCCTCCTCCTCCTCCTCCTCCTCCTCCTCGGGCGTAGAAAAAGCAGATTTTAATATCCAAAGCAGGTTTTCCGACATCTGACGGATGTCCTGGCTCGTCAGGTCGCGAGCGGCTGATGCACGGACGAGCCTCTCCGGGGATCCGGTCCGCCTTCGGTTCGTCCGACATGCAACACACAGCTGTCTGTCTTCTCATCCTGTTACTCAAAAATGTCTCTCTGTCGCTCCGTCAGTAACAATCCTGCAGGGTAATTAGTAGAGGTATTTAAGTCTTTTGTTCCGTTTGTGTTTGCGTGTGTGTGTGTGTGTGTGTGTGTGTGTGTGTGTACTACATATGACTGTGTGTTGTAACAAAGTCCCTGTATGTGTGCGTACTGTGCTGCGGTTATACACGTGTGGTGGAGTGTGTGTGCGTGGAGATGTGTGTGTGTGGCAAGTGTGTGTTACTATAGGGGCTATGGTGTGTGTATCCCTGGTGAGGATGCCCCATCCGCATCCCGACCACGGATCCGGGTGTCATTGGCGTCATTGGCGTCGCGGGCGTGACAGGGTGCGACCCGGGGGTCACCGGCAGCGACCCCGGGGTCAGGGAGGTCATGAGGGGCACGTCGTCGGGCGAGCGCCGCAAGGTGAGGGTGTAATCGGGCGGGCAGGTGAGGCGCACGGTGTCCAGCGTGCTGTAGATGTCCTGGGTGTCCAGGCCGTCCAGGGCGTCCAGCGTGTCCAGCGTGTGATGATGGTGAGCGTTGTTTCTCTCGTCCGCCGACGCCACGTCACACTCCAGCTGCTTCACCTGGAAATGATTGGTTTTGTGATTAAAAGCAGCATTTGAACCACATCTATCAGTCGTCATTACTTCACCAGTCCTGAAAATGAAAGATGTATTTCGTGATAAAATGTATGAATATTATCTGATTTAATCCTTCATCAGCCAAGTGACTGTACGCAATCACATCCAAATTTCTTCGCATTTCCTCTGAGTTAATCATTTCAAATACACAACAGTGCTTCTTAACACTGAGATAAAAGCTGCTGTCTTGTTTCCCTTTTTCCTTATCAAGTCATGCGTTCCCTGTCACCGCACTTCACTGATGCATTTCCCTTGAAAATATGGAATAAAGCAAACAAAGACAATACGTTTTATAGTAGTAAAATGATACTCAGTTGTTTATAGTCAATATTTCACAGTAATCTAGATAAATAGATAAAAAATAGTGAACCATTTACGCCTGAAATAGTGAACTGTGTGTCATTTTGGGCAGCTAATGGGGACCAGAAGTTCTTATTTGATAAACGCAACATCAGAGTGTTTGTTCACGTGGCTTAAAGATAGTTTGCTGAATGCCCTTTAAAACGTGAATAAATAACATCCAGACAAACAGTTTATTTTCTGAATGAGTTCCCACAGTAAGCCTGTAAGTGCTCAGCTACAGAAGGTCAGAGAAGGTGATCTTATTTGTTGGTTTAATGATGATCAAAGTGGCTTATCTCTGATACATTCATCCATTCATCGATCTGTCAATCCTTCCCCTGACACCTGATCTCCTTTCCCACTAACTCTATACTACAAGTTGATATTGCCAATAACGCACCTGTTAAGTAACTGAGGAATAAAATAATGATGTAATGCTAAAGACATATTTAATAACTTAGGTTTTCATGTTATTTCAGGCCAAATATTTGATCCCACATTGATCTCTTTGTGCGTTCATACAGTTATGTGTAAAAAAAATGGAACTGTAGTTCACTAAAAAAATGGTTTCCACTTTTGTTCATTTTATCTAAGAAATCTGAATGGCTAATTAGGGTTATTTTAAATGCAATTCATAAGAATGGATGTGAAATGATTCGTTAATTAGTGGAGTGAATTAGCTCTGCGGGTGATGGAAAGTACTCAGGCTCACTTTGCTTCTGAGAGTCACGGTGAAATGGAGCAGTCGCTCTTCCTCTAAGGAGGACTGAATCAGAACCTTGTCGATTCACCCGTGTTTTACTGTGAGCCGTAATTTCTTCAAGTTCAACTGAATCCTGAATTCATCACCAAAACACAATTAAAAAAAAAAAAAAGAAATATCTGGGGAACGTTTATCCCACTCAAGAGCCACATTTGGCCCTGCCTTCTACCAAAAATTGGGTTAAAAACTAATTCTAAATAAAGTGTGACATTTGTCATCTAAATCACTCCTGGTTGAATTTCAGTGATTTTTAGACTGTGCTCTATGGACTAATGTATTTTTCGGAGTCACATCCTAACCGAATAAATAAAACATAAATCAGCTCATGTAAAAAGACTTTCAATGTTTTTGAGAGAAAAATAGCACAAGATAAACAAAAGATAACTTAAAAAAAAAAAAATTATATAAGCAGCAGCATCAGCAGCAGCAGCAGCGTTGAGCTAGATAACTGTAGCTAAATTACCAATTAAGGAAATTTGTCAGCTATAAAATATATCTAACGTTCAGCGCTCACTGTGTGGGATTTCAAAGCAACACGGCGCAACTAACAGATTTCAGGAGAGGCCAAATAGTCAGTGGATAAATCAGAGGCAGTTGGAGGCAATTCAGGCGACTGTACACAATTCTCACATGCACAGGCATCAAAACTCCCACAGACGCACACTCACACACACACACACACACACACACACACACACACACTCTGACAGTGTCTGCTGATGGCAGGCTGTGTTTTGTGAGAGTGCTCCACTGGCAGCTGCTCCGCTGGCGAGACAAGTGTTCAGTCATGTCGTCACACAACCTCCGCTGACTTCATGCTAATTAAATGTCAAATAATGGATATTTGCATAAAGTTTTAGCATTTTTATTTGACTTGAAGTGATGTGGCTGCATAAGCAGAGACAGGCCCCACCGCAGCCCGGGCTCCAGTCGTAACGTTTACATAATGCTCTTCCCCTCACCTGTAGCGACATCAGTCCCTCCCCCTGCAGGTGGGCCGCCACGTCCGCCGGCGTGATGTCTCGCCGCGGCGGGGGGAGCGGGCGAGGCCTGCGGTGCTCCAGCCGCCTCTTGTCCTTCTTATACAGCAGAGCGGCGAACGCCAGTATGTTCAGGAACAAGAGCGACGCCCCCACCGCGATGGTGACGGACAGTTCGGTGGAGTAGTCTTCCGGGGGGACGCGCACGCCGTTCTCCTCTCCGCCCTGGCCTAGCGCCGACTCGGGCGGCTGGGGAGTGCCTCCCTGCGAGCCCGGGTGGCGCGTGCTGCTGGGAGGCCAACCTTTAGACAGACGCTTGGTGTAGGAATACGGGGTGTCGTCCTGCGGCGACGGGCTGTGTGTGAAGGAGGAGACGGACTGGAGCAGCTCGTTGACGTGATGCAGGTGAGGAACCAGCTGCAGCCAGAAGGAGATCTTGGTGGCGCGGTAGTGGTCTCTGACCCGGGGCTTCAGGCCGATGTGCAGGTACAGCTGCTCTTTAGGGGTGTATTTAGACCAGGCCACCTCTTCAAAGCGATTGGGCTTGGTGTGAATGAATTTGGTGTCTTGTGGAACTGGCTGGTTTGGATCACTGGAAAGAGAGAAATTTAGAGTTAGTTTCATCATCATGTGAACAAATATGAAATTCTATTAGAATCAGTATCAGTATTTGCCACCACTGATTTATTTTCAACATGATTTCATCTCAAAATAAAAATGATCGACATTCTCTGTGTCCCATGCCCCACAGAGAGGCCTCCGACACACTTTGATATCCAGACATGTGAAGCATCAACAGCATCATGGGCAATGGCACATCATTAGATAATAAAAGTCAAGTTGTCAAAAAAAGAATAATGCAACATTACAGCAAAGCGTGTAATAGCTGACTCCTCCCACAGTATCACTGCAACACCAGAAACGTCTCAAAGAAATCCCACTGGGAATAGAGGGTCTCTGTCACATCTTTACATTTATTGCTATCTGTTGAATTCAAAAATCTTTTTAGCACGTTGATCTTAAGTTTTATGTTTTACCACATGTGGTTCATATATTCAGTGGAAGTTAAACTACTGATAATATATTCTTTTTATCTCTTCAAAAGTCAGGAAGTTTTGACACGGCTGCTGGGAACTTCATCTCAGCAGGCAACCATCCTCTGAGGAGACAGAGTTTCTCTGGAGTTGGCCAACAGCTCCTCCTGACGTCTTTCTCTATCAAAGTGACATGACAAACTGGTGGCAAAAAGCATTTGCAGGGAGCAAAACAAGATTTATTTTTCCGTGCACATCGCTCGGAGGTGCTTTAGTTGTCGACCATTGATTTTTGGCCGGTTTATATTCTTCTTACAAAAAAGCTCCAGCTCATGCACAGCTCCGATTCCTGAACTCTGCACTGTCTGAAAGCTAAAAAAACTCCAATGTCTGCATTAAAGATGAATGTGGGCGCATGGCGCTGTGAGAATATCACGAAAAATCACCTCTCGGACACATAGGGACAGGCATTCATTTGCCCATTTACCAACAAAATTTGTGTCGGCGGCTTTAAATGTTGTAAATGAAGCTGCGGCACATCTTCACAGACCTGCCAGTTAAACTCCGTGCGCTCGCTTGTCAGTCAACGTCTCACCAGCTCATGTAAAGACCTGCCGACGCATAAACGCACACACACAGGCGGGCGAACGCGCACACACGCGCACAGGCTGAGGATTTATACGCCTGCACAGAGGTGCACAAAATATACATCAGGGAGCATCACCGCTCCCTTGTTAAATTGAGCTGTCGCAGAGCTCCGTCACCGTCTGAGGCTCTCCGCACAGACAGAAATCCTTCTTCAGAGGAAGTTTCCCATTGATAATTGAAGTGTACACTGAAATCTTCACAGCCCTGCTAAGTGGTTTTATCTTTGCACCTCGCCGCAGTGGAAATGGCAACGCAAACTATGGGCTTCACACTGCAGGGATAATGCAATGTGATGTCCTTAATGCATGCACATTAAGCACAGATTTGTTTTTGGCTTGCCTTGTTTTTTTTTTTTCCTCTGTTCATGTCACAGTCAAAATATGTCCTGATTATTTTATGCAGTGAGATATGAAAGCTCGGCGGTGATCAAGGCCTAAACTGAAGACGCCTGTAAATCTGAGGAGGTCTCAGTGGAGCGAGCCTCGATTGGATTAATTACTTGTAATTACTCACTTTGAGCAGTGCAGAAAGAGGGTCCATCCTCAACAATTACTTTTATCTCGTATATCATGTCAGAGAGGGAAGATAAAAGCTGGCCTTATCAGTGTGGATTGTCAGGTTTCTGAAGATCTGATGTGGATTCTCTTTATAAAACCAATATTTTTCCAAGCTGCCTGCATGCTTACAGATGATTTCATTTGCCGTCTAATAAATTGGATCTCTAGTAGTAGCTCCGGGCAGTCCTTTTTAATTCTAATTTGATAGTTTGAACAAAGAGAAGACAAGAGAAGAAAAAGAGAAGAGAAGAGAAGAGAAGAGAAGAGAAGAGAAGAGAAGAGAAGAGAAGAGAAGAGAAGAGAAGAGAAGAGAAGAGAAGACAGTCATTTCTTGGACTTCACCTTGGATTTTCTCAGGGGCTTTTTTCAGGTGCAAGGACTCTTTCCCAGCCAAGGTCCAAAAAAGAAAATCCTTGTCAAGATTCTGACATGACAGAGAACCTGCCTGGACTCTTTGCCAAAATTAGTCTGCAGTGCTGCTTTTATGATCTGAAGTACTGTCTTCTCCTCAGACATCAGAGACCTTCTGAAGGAAAAGTTATTATAATAATAACACATCCTTTGCCTTTGTGGGCTCATTATTTTTGCACTGAAACTTCACTGTTTTCCTCTCATGCTACATTAAAATCCAACTTTTCTTTGTGCAGACTTCCGTTGCCAATAAAATCTAATATTTCTCCAAAAATATGTCTTTTTTTCTCTCCAAGTTATTCAAATGGTACTTGACAGAAAGGCAGCGCTGACAGGCTGATTTGCCTCCTGCAACTTTCCTACAAAACTGATGCCAGTGCATTTTTCCCGAATCGTACTTAGCTAATGCAAAATAATTGTTTATGAATATCTTTTGCAGGAAATCCATTAACTTAATGCCACAATAATAAGATGGGTTTTATTTATTTATTTATTTATTTTTGTTTTCCCATCATCGTGTGTCTCCGAGTGTCCTCTGTCTGAGCAAACACTGACAAATAATGACTTCCTGTGCCTGTTCATCTTTATTATTCATCAGTCCCACAAATTAAACATATGGAAAGGTTATCAAGTGCTGCAAAGTGGAGAGCCACTGTGCTGTTTATCTTGATGGCGCTGCACACTTCAATCTCGTCTGTCTCATTTCAAGTGTGGAGGAAGATTTGTTCCCGTAAAATCAAGAGTGAGCAACAGCAGCAACACTTGATGTTGCCAGAACCTTGCCTCCGCTGAGTCAAAGAGAAAACAATAAAGGACAACAAAGAGCACACTGACAGTTGTGTGGGCTTTGTTTCTTTTTTTTTTTTTTTTTTTTTTTTTTTTTTTACCTTAAAAATGTGATTAAATGTCCTGGCTTCCGTTCATTACTGCAGGATGTTTTTCAGCTCGCGGGTAAGGATTAGAAATTAATAAGAAACATTTGAAACGGATTTCTCCATGTGAAAAGACTGAAAGGAAGACAACCGAATGATGCTGTGTTTTTTTTTTTCTTTCTTAAAAAATAAAATGCTCCTTTCAATCGAATCAGAACAAATTTGAAACGCTCACCCAGTCTTGGCAAAGTTGGTCCAGTAAGTCATAACCACTGCGCTCAGCATCACGTCGTTCTTGGAGAAGTTACAGTTGAACAGATCAGTGGGTCCCACCATGGGCACGCCGAACACGTAGGGAACCTACACACACACACACACACACACACACACACACGAACACTATAATAACTATCTATTGGAGCCAACAGATTGCATTCATTCCTGGGACAGTAACCGTATCAATCACTGAATGTCAAAGTGCTTCATATGTAACTGCAGCGAACCTGAACTCAGGTCACTGAATCATTTTCAGTTCTTCCATTTAGAGCGAGGTCCACCTCCACTGCGTGCATGCACATTCAGTTCACACACTGCGGCGTGACAGGAGAAATCTACCTGCCTAATGCCATTCCCAGCATGTTTTCTATTAAGAAATCATAGTTAGAAAGAAACACATGAATCGATGAGGTATTAATTATTTTTGCAGAACCTTGAATAACTTGGCAGGAGACAAAACTGGGATTGTATTCTGGTAGTCGGATGCCACAGAGGTGGTCACTGTAATCAACCGAAACATCAAGCACATCTACACCTGAAAGCCAGACCTGCAGGAAAAGTGAGTTTTGTGCATTATGCACTTTGAACAGAGTTATATGTGGTGACATTTAAAACAAAAGCCCTCAATTCAATATGTGAGGGTTATATATAAAAAGATTTGCGAGACATAAGTAATGCACATTTTCCAGAGGTTTAATCATTTTATAATGAAAAAGGCTATCACTTGAGACATCATAAGAAATCTCTCCTCTTGATTTCACCCTGCGTGCCATTACAAATGTCACTTATGTTCGCCGTGCACGGCAGCTTGGTACTTTGACACCGTCTCACCTCATCTCCGTGGGCAGAGTCGGCCCAGGGCGGCGTGGCGTCGCTCTGGCAGTGGTGGTAAAAGGAGTAGAAGTAGGTGGGGGAGCCGTACTGAGCGTGGAGGTCAGCGGTGGCGATCGCAGGAGCCACCCACTGGTGGTCCGTGAAGAGCGCCACCAGCGTCTTCCGACGGGTTTCTGGATTGTCTCGGTCCGCCCAGTCAGTGTACATAAACCTGAAATAAACACATTTGAAATCAGTCAGCTGTCAGTTCATCTTAAATGTGGTCTTCACTTCCATTATTGTCATTATCGTATGCAGTCATGGCAAAAATATTGAGCTATTGCAGAGCACCTTCTGAAAAATATAAATGTTCTATATTTCTATATGGACGCAGTGACAGTGGTATTGAGTTATTCTATATTTCCATTAGGCAAGCAATTCAATTGAAAAAATGGTTGCTCTAAAGGGGATTTCGGTTACACCTTGAATTGGGTTATACACAACAAAAATAAACCTAATTACACTAATTTACTGCGCCACCAGGCGACGGCATTACGAACGCTAAAATGAAGCACACCTACTGTTGCGTGACAAACAGGTGCATGCTGGGTTATGGCTAAATGCTACAATGCTAAAATGCCCGGTGTAAACCCTCCAGCTGTGACGTCTCTTTTCACTTAACATCTGCAGTCAGCGAGGCGCACACATCTGCTCCGGCCGCAGAGCCCGAAGCCTGCAGGCACCTCTGGCGCTTCGCGGTAAAGCAACAAAAGGAGAGGTTGAAGTGGGAGCAGATTGACAATTGAGCTGGTGAGTACTACAAACTGGCTGATGGGTACGACTTTCTGACGACCCGTTTCCTAGCAACACACATTTTGTGTGTTTTGTGTGCATGGAAATGTTTGTTTTGGGGCTGTATTTGCATCGCTCGCATCCAGATTCGCGCTGACAATTTGATCGTTTTAAAACTAGCGCCTGCTTATTTGATTCACGCAAATTAGCAGTGCCACCTAAAATGTTTGGATGCGCTGTTTGTAGGTTTTGTTTCCTAGTAAATGTAGAGGAAGTGGAGGGTGTATTTATAATTGAACTTCAGTTGTGTGAACAGGCTGCAAAGGAGGAATTTATTGTTGCTCATTGGAGCATTGGGGCTGATGCAGCTCACCTGGGATAACAGGAAGCTCCACTATATTACATTATATTATCCCACACTCCGGTTTGTAGCCTGTTTTAATATAGCTCAAGCAGGAACCATCTCCTCTCCAAACCCACCTGCAGTCTTTAAAAAGTTCACGGCTTTACTCAGACTACCCTTTGTTTTTCCTTTACACGTTTGGAATTTGTTTACGCTTATTCAAAGTACCACTTTCCAGTTTCCCTTACTTCCATAATCAATAGTCATTTACACCAAACAGATTAAACAAACAACATGCAATGTGATCATCCGTAAGCTTTACAGATGCTCATTATCCACATTTCTTACTTCAGTCCACAGCGGACCCACTCCCCCTATTTATGTCAAACTGAGATAAAAGTCTCCTGACTAATGGACGTTATCGATGTTCTTATTTTAGCCCCTTCTGGAAATCTGATAAGTGTATTTCCCAGAAAGGAGCCTTAAATAGTTCCGAGTTTTTCCACACCGACGCTCACCGGATGCTCTCTCTCAGCGTGTCCCGGCCTTCTGGGTATCCGTACAGGCTATCCACAAAGTCCGACACGGCGAAGTCGAAGTCCTCGCCCGTGACCCCGTCCTCGGAGTCCACGATGCCCTCCACGAACTTCACGCCCTCGCCCTGGTTGACCCCCAGCATCACGTCATAGTTCAGAAACTCTCCCTGCTCCATCAGGATCTGGGGGTCGTCGGGTATAACGTCGCCATCGATCACCGGGGCAAACGCCGTGTGATATTTGGCCGGCGTGATGTTCTGCTCCACCAGTTCGCGGTAACTCCGGCCCTGGAGGCAGGCGACCAGTTGCGTGCTGTCGTCGATGCCGCAGCCCACCCTTTCGCCGAGCTGCCGGGCGTACTTGCTCGGCTGGTAGTTGACGGCCCAACTTGCCAGAGCGCTGCCGCTCTGGATGATGGCTCTGTGAAACAGGTCTGACACACATGAACACACAAACATGAATACAAAGAGGACTGCATAAACTATGTACACTGAAGCACTCATATACATTTATGAATGCACGGGCACACACACACACACACACATGCATGAACACACAACCATATGATTGTGCACTTGAGGGTTACACAACACATTTGCACACATAAATAGATGCAGAAGCGAGCACTCGCACAGCAAGAAAATGCTAAAGTCAGATATACATTATTCAAAAACGATGACGGGTCATGGTTTGAGCCCCAGGTTGGGGCAGGTACGGGTTAAAAGTTAAAAATAATACAGCTCTTAGCTATATGAGTCACAGACAGGCTGTGTTATTCAGAGATTTCAAAGGCATTAAGACAAGTAAATGAAAGCTGCGTCGGTTCACTGGAGATGTTGAAAAGTTTCATAACCTTAAATGTCAGAGCTTTCACAGCCCCTCGCCAGAATTACAACCTTCATTGGTGTCTCCTCATAATGTCTCCACATTTTAAAGATGGGCTGCAATTATTGAACATTTTCATTACCTTTAAATTATTTTCTCACTGATTGAAATTATTTTTTTAGGTTTTGACACAAGAAAATGAAGGAAATTGTTGACCAGTTTAAAATTACCTTCAACAATATACAAAAAAAAAATACTAAAACAAACAGAAAGTATTAACATTTGCACGGCTGGAATGGAATAAATTACCATTGATGAACTCACTAGCAGCTTCATTTTGAAATGGGAAACAATCCCTAATTGTACCATACAAACTAAAGAAAATAAAACATAAAAGAGAAAGTGCTGATTTAACTGACGAGTCTTTCTTACCCTCAGAGTAATGAGACAAGGTGAGGAGGCTCACGCAGGATGCTCCAGCTCCTGAACCAAACACCGTCACCCTGCCTGGATCCCCCCCAAAGGCTCCGATGTTCTCCTTCACCCAACGCAGAGCCTGGATCTGATCTAACAAACCGTAATTCCCTTTTGCCGCCTGGTCTCCTGTACTAAGAAATCCTGCAAACAGGCAAAGAAATGAAAGGAAAAAAAGTTAATTACAGAGGTGAACAATCTAATGGTGGCAAACACGCGAGAGCAAATACACAGGTGATCGGTTGGACGTAGTAATTATGCACGAGTTCTGCTTTTTTTTACACTTTTATGCTGAATTCACAGAAAACATTGTTTCTCTTCTATAGTCTCTCAGATTGGATCAAGTCACCAATGTACATCCAAAACATGTGAGTGAATATCATTGACACATGCATGCAACTACCCAGAATTCCCTTCACGACGGGCATTATTAAGAAAACACAGAGGATCCTAATGGCTCACTCCACTACAGAATATCTCATTACTGCAGACGCTCATTTCTGTGAACCTCAAGCACATAAGAGTATAATGAGGAAGACAGACACACCAAGATGAAACATTTCAACATTTCATTACTCGTGTGCATTTCGTTGGAAATCCTTCCTTTTGAAAGTCATCCGAGGATGACCATATACTGTTTTTTTTTTAAATATGTACTATATATACACTGTACAGTATGATAAATGTTAAAATGTAAATCAACTCTCATTCAGTTTATTTATGTTCTTTACATTTTCAGAGAAACGTGCTGCAGTTCCAGCTGATTACACTACGATGAGCAGAATATGATTATGTGCATAATTGTACATCGATTTGCATACATGGGCTCACCTCATTCATCCGACTTATGACGGCAGTGATAGGGGATGGGAGGAGGAAGCAGGCAGACCTCTACTTGTGATAATGCGTGATGATCATGATCAATGGTGGAGATAGATGAGGATGATGATGATGATGGTGGTGAAGACTGGCATTCAAAGTGGTGTGAATCCAGCAAACAGAGGCGGAGACTAGAAGATAAAATCTGTGTTATTTGACCCAGAATGAAGGTTCCTGTAGCTGCTTTTCTGTCCCCAAGGTCAGAACTGAAGAGGGTTTAGCTTCCCTCAGTAACCACATGCAGATTTATGCCACCTTATGCAATCAATGTCTGATAAAACCGTAGAAAAATCCGAGTCTTAAAAACATTTTGACCTTCAGGCGTGCGTGAATGTGAGTCCACTTCATTTTCTAATGACATTCTCAGCATAATTAAAGCAGACTCATATGTCCCTTTCTTTTTTGCCAGGAGAAAAAAATCCCTATACGATGGTTTAAACGGCTTTGTTTGTATATGTGATGAAATGTGTAAAATAATCAAACTATTACTTTAAAATCCAGGAAATACCTTCCTTAATGTGGCTTAAGTATGTTTTAATTGTTAAAAAAAGCATGTGTCAGTTTGTATATTACATTGTATTTGATTATATTTTTTAATTTTTACAGTGTTAATAGTTGCAAATGAATACAACATGAATCATTTTGGACACTGTTCCATAGACTAAATTATACCACTAATTGTAAAACATACTGTAAGTACAATTTGTTGTTTTTAGCCTGATAGCACATTTTAATTAATTTCATCACACGAAATCCTGAAAAGTGGGAAACTTCTTATGCAACCGAAGGGACAACTGCCCCAGCCAACAGAATGATATGCATCGTATGTACCTAATCAATATGAAGGCAAACTGTGGTCACACAAAGGACTCAATACTCATCAGGCCTGCAGTTTAGTACACTAAGTCATGCTACACTAAATGTTTTAACCTTTCTGAAGACCTGCTCAGGATCTGTAATTTAATAATAATGGCAATGAAACTCCAAATGCTAAGGATTCTAAGATATTCTCTCTCTTTTTTTTCCAGCCAATGAGCTTTGCATAGTTGTCTAAATTTAGAAAAACCACGGGGAATCAGATTTTCGCTGCTCAGAGAGCAATGAGTCAGACAGTCATGGAGGTAAAAAGGATCAGATCTGAGTCGATGCCAGTAGTGGAAACAATTGGCTTCGGGGGGTTTATTTCCACTGGGGACACCCAGACTGAGCATGTTTTCACTCAAAAAAAAAAACAAAAAAAAAAAACAAAAGAAAAAGCAAAACAGTGCTCTGGGTAAGAACAACTCGCTAATGGTTTTCACATTTTATAGCTCGTTGAAGGATTAAACAATCCAGATGGTGAATGTCCTATAAATTCGATCAAAAAATGAACTGTTGTGTTGAGGCATAAAAGTGGCATTTCATCCTAAGCAAAGCTGTCATATGCTGAAATAAAACCCCCCAGATGAGGGGAAAAAGGAGAAATGTTGAGCAAGAAACAAGTGACTGTGAAATTTAAGTTGAATCATATCAATTTTATCGGGCATAAATTGTATCAGCCTCCTAAACTATGGCTCATCAGAATACATTAAATGCAACAACAGACACACATCAACCCTTCGCAGAAGAATTACTTTAAAATAAACTGTTTTCTGACTCCATACTAGTGTACTCCATATATAATAGATAGTATTACATACTGAATGTGTAATAGTGTACTCACATTCATATAAAGGTTGATTTTCATGTGCGGTCCTTTGAATCACTTTGTGATCAATACCTTCTGCTGGCTTCCTCTGCCTCTAACAGAACAAGTTTTTCTCTGTAATGTCAGCAAGGAAAAAATAAAACTGCTAATTTCCAACTTATATAAATACCACCAATATGAGCACGGCGTGTTTCCAATTATTATCCATTCATCACCCTTTAGGCTGCCCCCGTGCGTAAAGTAAATTACTATCCAGTAGCTGTACGACACTGCACAGATACCCAGTGCACCTTGGCAGTAATTGCACTGCCTATTGTTGCTGCTCAAAGGGTTCGGCGTGCTTTTAAAGCACAAATTTACCCATTTTAGATGTGGATTGTCTCACTACAGATTGGCTCCCAATTGCTTGTGTTTGGGGGGGAGGGGTTCCCGTTTAGACTAACAGGCACTTAAAAAATTAGAGCTCAACATTAAAAAAAAAAAAACTTCTTTTTACCAGCGCTGTGCTGCAATCTGCTTGGTGATAGAAAAACCCTCTGTCGTGGATTAGACAGTGGCATGAGGAATGAACCTACA